>NC_135813.1:950523-1117513 GCF_964213995.1 Mustelus asterias | reverse complement strand
CTCTGCCTCTCTCTCTCTCTCTCTCTGCCTCTCTCTCTCTCTGCCTCTCTCTCTCTCTGTCTCTCTCCCTCTCTCTGCCTCTCTCTCTCTCTCTCTGCCTCTCTCTCTCTCTCTGCCTCTCTCTTCCTCTCTCTCTCTCTGCCTCTCTCTCTCTCTCTCTCTCTGCCTCTCCTCTCTCTCGCCTCTCTCTCTCTCTCTCTGCCTCTCTCTCTCTCTCTCTCTGCCTCTCTCCTCTTCTCTCTCTCTCTCTCTCTCTCTGCCTCTCTCTCTCTCTCTGCCTCTCTCTGCCTCTTCCTCTCTCTCTCTCTCTCTCTGCCTCTCTCTCTCTCTGCTTCTCTCTGCTTCTCTCTGCTTCTCTCTCTGCTTCTCTCTCTGCTTCTCTCTCTGCTTCTCTCTCTGCTTCTCTCTCTGCTTCTCTCTCTGCTTCTCTCTCTGCCTCTCTCTCTGCCTCTCTCTCTGCCTCTCTCTCTGCCTCTCTCTCTGCCTCTCTCTCTGCCTCTCTCTCTCTGCCTCTCTCTCTCTGCCTCTCTCTCTGCCTCTCTCTCTGCCTCTCTCTCTCTGCCTCTCTCTCTCTCTCTGCCTCTCTCTCTCTCTGCCTCTCTCTCTCTCTCTCTGCCTCTCTCTCTCTCTGCCTCTCTCTCTCTCTCTCTCTGCCTCTCTCTCTCTCTCTCTGCCTCTCTCTCTCTACCAACTCCTGATGCAATGTAGAAATGTGTGTTTCCAATGACAGGCGACCAAGGACTTGGTCCAGTAACGGTTTACTGTACACTCTGAGCAGCTTACATGCTGTGTGTCTGCCAGTGCCGTGAAGTAACCGCCTGCAGTCTCTGCTCTCGGTCCCCATGCCCGTGTTCTCCCAGCACCCGGTCTACAGATTCTAAAATTCAATGATTTGTATTCACGCTGTAAACACCTCACACTTCCAACAAAATGGAAATAAAGTCCCACATGTGATGCTCCCCAAGGGGACATTAATGCAGCATTAATATGGATCTGAGTGGTTTAATTATCTATATTAATAAAACATAACAAGCACCAGAGAACCGGTAAGTTCTGTGTCAAAGTAGGAAATCTGTGAATAATTCAGTCAATGTTGGGTGCAGTGAATTCTCTTTAAAAAGTCTCTGTGTGAAGCCTCGTGTTGCTCGCAGCGAATGCAGCCTATTGGCAATGACACTGACCCCGGTATTCACAGGAGAACTGCTCGGGCCGAATGGCAGGACCTCCGAATCGGAGCTCTGTTTACTGCACAGTTGCTGGACAGATGGACAGGCTGACCGGTGGGTGAGGGTATCAGGTGGGATCCTTGTGTGTACTGCTGATGGGGAGAGGGTCAGTAATACAGGCTGTGACGGGGAGCAGTTAGCCATGAGCAGCAGAGGAAGGCTTCAGATTTGCTCCAGGGGTTGGAGAGGAGCTGAGGAGAGTTCTCTGCTTCTCTTCCTGGCCCACAAGGAATGCTGGAAAAATCAGTTCGAGTGGCAATTTCTGCCTTTATTTTGCTGCCAGATTTCTAAATTTATATCAGGCTCCCATGTATTGTGAGAGTGATGATGGTGATAGCAGCAACTACAGCACTGCACACCAGCACAATGGGTTACATTTGTGTTTCATTGATCAAGCTGTTTGAACTTGGACTCTCTCCCACACCTTATGATGAGGTAGATATTGAGGCCATTGACTTTCCCACTTTCTACACACTTCATTCCCTTCTAGTGCTGACTCTCATTTCCCTCTCTCCATCTCTCTCCATCTCCATCTGTCTCCGTCTTTCTCTCTATCCCCTGTCTCTCCCAGAATCTCCCTCCATCACTCTCTCTCCAGCTACATGTCACACCCTCTCTTCCCTCTCTGTCGTATTCCCTCTTTTTGGGTCACTCCCTCTCTCTCTGTCTCGCTCTCTCTCTCTGTCTCGCTCTCTCTCCCTCTGTGTCCCCCTCTCAATCCGTGCCTCTTTCTGTCTTGCTATTTATCTGTCTCTCGCCATCTGTCTTTCTCTCTTTCTGCATCGATCTCTCTTTCCATCTGGGTCTCTCTCTCTCTATCCGTCTGTCTGTCTGCCACTCTCACTATCCCTCTGTCCGCCTGTCTCTCTCTCTGTCCGCCTGTCTCTCTCTCTGTCCGCCTGTCTCTCTCTCTGTCCGCCTGTCTCTCTCTCTGTCCGCCTGTCTCTCTCTCTGTCCGCCTGTCTCTCTCTCTGTCCGCCTGTCTCTCTCTCTGTCCGCCTGTCTCTCTCTCTGTCCGCCTGTCTCTCTCTCTGTCCGCCTGTCTCTCTCTCTGTCCGCCTGTCTCTCTCTCTGTCCGCCTGTCTCTCTCTCTGTCCGCCTGTCTCTCTCTCTGTCCGCCTGTCTCTCTCTCTGTCCGCCTGTCTCTCTCTCTGTCCGCCTGTCTCTCTCTCTGTCCGCCTGTCTCTCTCTCTGTCCGCCTGTCTCTCTCTCTGTCCGCCTGTCTCTCTCTCTGTCCGCCTGTCTCTCTCTCTGTCCGCCTGTCTCTCTCTCTGTCCGCCTGTCTCTCTCTCTGTCCGCCTGTCTCTCTCTCTGTCCGCCTGTCTCTCTCTCTGTCCGCCTGTCTCTCTCTCTGTCCGCCTGTCTCTCTCTCTGTCCGCCTGTCTCTCTCTCTGTCCGCCTGTCTCTCTCTCTGTCCGCCTGTCTCTCTCTCTGTCCGCCTGTCTCTCTCTCTGTCCGCCTGTCTCTCTCTCTGTCCGCCTGTCTCTCTCTCTGTCCGCCTGTCTCTCTCTCTGTCCGCCTGTCTCTCTCTCTGTCCGCCTGTCTCTCTCTCTGTCCGCCTGTCTCTCTCTCTGTCCGCCTGTCTCTCTCTCTGTCCGCCTGTCTCTCTCTCTGTCCGCCTGTCTCTCTCTCTGTCCGCCTGTCTCTCTCTCTGTCCGCCTGTCTCTCTCTCTGTCCGCCTGTCTCTCTCTCTGTCCGCCTGTCTCTCTCTCTGTCCGCCTGTCTCTCTCTCTGTCCGCCTGTCTCTCTCTCTGTCCGCCTGTCTCTCTCTCTGTCCGCCTGTCTCTCTCTCTGTCCGCCTGTCTCTCTCTCTGTCCGCCTGTCTCTCTCTCTGTCCGCCTGTCTCTCTCTCTGTCCGCCTGTCTCTCTCTCTGTCCGCCTGTCTCTCTCTCTGTCCGCCTGTCTCTCTCTCTCTGTCCGCCTGTCTCTCTCTCTCTGTCCGCCTGTCTCTCTCTCTCTGTCCGCCTGTCTCTCTCTCTGTCCGCCTGTCTCTCTCTCTGTCCGCCTGTCTCTCTCTCTGTCCGCCTGTCTCTCTCTCTGTCCGCCTGTCTCTCTCTCTGTCCGCCTGTCTCTCTCTCTGTCCGCCTGTCTCTCTCTCTGTCCGCCTGTCTCTCTCTCTGTCCGCCTGTCTCTCTCTCTGTCCGCCTGTCTCTCTCTCTGTCCGCCTGTCTCTCTCTCTGTCCGCCTGTCTCTCTCTCTGTCCGCCTGTCTCTCTCTCTGTCCGCCTGTCTCTCTCTCTGTCCGCCTGTCTCTCTCTCTGTCCGCCTGTCTCTCTCTCTGTCCGCCTGTCTCTCTCTCTGTCCGCCTGTCTCTCTCTCTGTCCGCCTGTCTCTCTCTCTCTGTCCGCCTGTCTCTCTCTCTCTGTCCGCCTGTCTCTCTCTCTCTGTCCGCCTGTCTCTCTCTCTCTGTCCGCCTGTCTCTCTCTCTGTCCGCCTGTCTCTCTCTCTGTCCGCCTGTCTCTCTCTCTGTCCGCCTGTCTCTCTCTCTGTCCGCCTGTCTCTCTCTCTGTCCGCCTGTCTCTCTCTCTGTCCGCCTGTCTCTCTCTCTGTCCGCCTGTCTCTCTCTCTGTCCGCCTGTCTCTCTCTCTGTCCGCCTGTCTCTCTCTCTGTCCGCCTGTCTCTCTCTCTGTCCGCCTGTCTCTCTCTCTGTCCGCCTGTCTCTCTCTCTGTCCGCCTGTCTCTCTCTCTGTCCGCCTGTCTCTCTCTCTGTCCGCCTGTCTCTCTCTCTCTGTCCGCCTGTCTCTCTCTCTCTGTCCGCCTGTCTCTCTCTCTCTGTCCGCCTGTCTCTCTCTCTGTCCGCCTGTCTCTCTCTCTGTCCGCCTGTCTCTCTCTCTGTCCGCCTGTCTCTCTCTCTGTCCGCCTGTCTCTCTCTCTGTCCGCCTGTCTCTCTCTCTGTCCGCCTGTCTCTCTCTCTGTCCGCCTGTCTCTCTCTCTGTCCGCCTGTCTCTCTCTCTGTCCGCCTGTCTCTCTCTCTGTCCGCCTGTCTCTCTCTCTGTCCGCCTGTCTCTCTCTCTGTCCGCCTGTCTCTCTCTCTGTCCGCCTGTCTCTCTCTCTGTCCGCCTGTCTCTCTCTCTGTCCGCCTGTCTCTCTCTCTGTCCGCCTGTCTCTCTCTCTGTCCGCCTGTCTCTCTCTCTGTCCGCCTGTCTCTCTCTCTGTCCGCCTGTCTCTCTCTCTGTCCGCCTGTCTCTCTCTCTGTCCGCCTGTCTCTCTCTCTCTGTCCGCCTGTCTCTCTCTGTCCGCCTGTCTCTCTCTCTGTCTGCCTGTCTCTCTCTCTCTCTCTGTCCGTCTGCCTGTCTCTCTCTCTCTCTCTCTGTCCGTCTGCCTGTCTCTCTCTCTCTTTGTCTGTCTGCCTGTCTCTCCCTCTCTCTCTGTCCGTCTGCCTGTCTGTCCCTCTCTATCCCCCGTCCCAACCTCTGTCCCTCTCTCTCTCTGTCCCTCTCTCTCTGTCCCTCTCTCTCTGTCCCTCTCTCTCTGTCCCTCTCTCTCTGTCCCTCTCTCTCTGTCCCTCTCTCTCTGTCCCTCTCTCTCTGTCCCTCTCTCTCTGTCCCTCTCTCTCTGTCCCTCTCTCTCTGTCCCTCTCTCTCTGTCCCTCTCTCTCTGTCCCTCTCTCTCTGTCCCTCTCTCTCTGTCCCTCTCTCTCTGTCCCTCTCTCTCTGTCCCTCTCTCTCTGACCCTCTCTCTCTGACCCTCTCTCTCTGACCCTCTCTCTCTGACCCTCTCTCTCTGACCCTCTCTCTCTCTCTCTCCCTCTGTGTGCCCCCCTCAATCCCTGCCTCTTTCTGTCTTGCTATTTCTGTCTGTCTCTCGCTATCTGTCTTTCTTTCTGTACCTCTTTCTCTCTCTCTACCTGTTTCTTTGTCTCTATCTGTGTGTCTCTCTACCCGTGTGAGTGTCTCTCCCTCTCTCTACCTGTTTGTGTGTGTCTCTCTGTGTGTGTCTCTCTATCCGTGTCTCTCTCTCTCTCTCTAAATATACGACTGACAGTTCAGATCACTCCAGGATTGTCACAGAGTTTTCCAGCACAGCAAGAGGCTCTTCGGCCCATTGTGTCTGTACTGGCCATCAAGCACCTATCTATTCTGGTCCCTAGCCTTGTATACTGCAGTGTTTCAAGTGCTTATCTAAATACTTGTTGAATGTTGTGAGTGTTCCCGCCTCTCCCACCCTTTCAGGCAGTGAGTTCCAGATCCCACCACCCTCTGGATGAAATTTTTAAAAAATTCCCTCTGAATCTGCTGCCTCTGAACCTAAATCTCCGCCCCCTAATTATTGACTCTACTAAGGGGAAAAGTTCCTTCCTATTGACCCTATCTATGTCCCTCATACACCTCCATCAGGTCCCCTCCCCCTCAGCCCTCTCTGCTCCAAGGAAAACACCCCCAGTCTAACCAGTCTCTCTCCAGAGCTGAACCGCTCCAGCCCAGGCAACTTCCTGGTGAATCTTCTCTGCACCCTCTCCAGTATAATGACATCTTCCTATAGTGTGGGACCAAGAACTCGGTTCTCTCGCTGGGGCATGAGGAGCGTTTTATACAGCTCCAGCATAACCTTCCTGCTCTTAAATTCTATGCCTCGGATAATAAAGGCACACACCCTGAATGCCTTCTTAACCGCCTTATCGACCTGTCCTGCTGCCTTCAGGGATCTATGGACATGCACCCCAAGATCCCTCTGTACTTCCTAATGTCCTACCATTCACTGTGTATTCCCTTACCTTGTTAGTCCTCCCAAAATGCATCACTTTACACTTTTCCAGGTTAAATTCCGTTTGCCACTATTCTGCCCGTCTAACCAGCCCATCTAGATCATCCTGGAATGTAAGGCCTTTCCCCTCGCTATTTACCACAGCACCAATCTTTGTGTCATCCTAATTTCTGGGTTGTGACATTCCTGTGCTCTCCTGAGGGGGTGCAGCACAGCTGGAGGTGCTGTCTTTCAATGGCTCCATCTGCTTGGGTGGTTTTGAAAGGACTCCTGTCATTATTGTGATGACAAACAGGGGGTGTTATCACACCCTCTGGCCATCACTCAGACTGGTCATCTGGCCACTGTCACTTTGCTGTTTGTGGGATCTTTCTGTGCAAATTGATTTCTGAGCTTCCGACACTGCAAGACTGAAGGAACTGCCTTCATTGGCTGTAAAGTGCTTTAATACTTCAGGTGCTCCTGAGAAAAATCTTGTAAAATGTGATGTGAAAATGAAAATACACATTTGTGCCTCTGGATCTCTTTCAGGAGATTGTCAGAAAACTGGATCAACAAATCAGTTTGGAATAAGTGGCTTCCGCCTGAGCTGGGAAGGGTTAAAGTGACAATTCACTTTCAGTACATGTTCCAGTCCATTAAACTGTTGAGTTAGCAATGAGATTGTCACCAGGTACCTTTCCTCGGGATCTCAGCTCCCCCAACAGCCATTAAACAGCTACAGGGCCACTGAGTGTCAGAGGATCAGATCATTATAATGCTCCATCTAATGTGATCAGCATACTTCAGAAAGAGAATCTAATTAGCACCTGAAGCCAGCTTAATATGGTCACAGACTGTCAAACAGCTTGTTGCTGATGTATCGAGAATATAATTGCTGCACTGGGACTTCCTGCACTTCACAGAAACAAAATCATTTTTTTATCAGGATTACTGAGCTGTGTAGTGACGACAGGGCAGAAACTCATTGATCAGATATAGCGATCATGGTAGGAATGATTTTCACCCTGGGGCTGGCCAGAGGCTATTTTCTTTTAATTATTGCTTTCCACCCCCCTGAACACACTGGCTCTCACTGGGGTACGGGTCCCACACACACTGACTCACACTGGGCTACGGGTCCCACACACACTGACTCTCACTGGGGTACGGGTCCCACACACACTGACTCTCACTGGGGTACAGGTTCCACACACACTGACTCTCACTGGGGTACGGGTCACACACACTGACTCTCACTGGGGTATGGGTTCCACACACACTGACTCTCACTGGGGTACAGGTCCAACACACTGACTCTCACTGGGGTATGGGTTCCACACACACTGACTCTCACTGGGGTATGGGTTCCACACACACTGACTCTCACTGGGGTACGGGTCCCACACACACTGACTCTCACTGGGGTATGGGTTCCCCACACACACTGACTCTCACTGGGGTACGGGTCCCACACACACTGACTCTCACTGGGGTATGGGTCCCACACACACTGACTCTCACTGGGGTATGGGTTCCCCACACACTGACTCTCACTGGGGTACGGGTTCCACACACACTGACTCTCACTGGGGTACAGGTCCAACACACTGACTCTCACTGAGGTATGGGTTCCACACACACTGGCTCTCACTGGGGTACGGGTCCCACACACTGACTCTTACTGGGGTACGGGTTCCACACACACTGACTCTCACTGGGGTACGGGTCCCACACACACTGACTCTCACTGGGGTACGGGTCCCACACACACTGACTCTCACTGGGGTACGGGTCCCACACACACTGACTCTCACTGGGGTACGGGTCCCCCACACACACTGACTCTCACTGGGGTACGGGTTAGGCATCTACTGATTCTTACTGATATATTTTACTTAGAAGAGTATCGGTTTATGGGCAGCATTGTTGGTGCAGGCTTTGAGGGCCAAAGGGCCTGTTCCTGTGCTGTAATTTTCTTTATTCTGTGTTTACAGGGCACCACAATCTGTCAAGGCGGCAGGCCGGTGAATAAAACTACTTAAAGAAATTATTTCCGATACTGGATTTATAGAGAGAGGCATTGAGTACAAAAGCCAGGAGATTATAAACACCAGAGTAGTAAACACTCACTTAAATCCTGCTGGCGTTTGGGAATCCCACTTCAGTAAGAATAGGAAGGAACTAGAGAGGATGCAGAGAAAATTTACGGGAATTGTTCCGGAGATGAGAGACTTAGTGAATGTATAGAGACGGGAAAGGTTGGGACTACGTCCTTCGAGCTGAGAGGATTTGTTGAAGTGTTTAAAATCATGGCCATTTACAGAGAAACTGTTCCCAGTGGAGGCTGGGTTAAAAACTGAAGGCGACTGATAACGGGTGACTGATGTTAGAAGCTGTGGTGAGAGTGGAATATCCTGTCAGTGAGCTGGAGCCAGGATTAATTGAAGATTTCAAAATGGAATTGGATCATTACCTGAAAAAGAAAAATGAGCAGAATTACAGCGTAAAAGGCAGGGGAGAGGCACTGGGTCAGAACAGATATGACTGGCTGAATGGCCACCTTTTGTGCTGCAGCTGTGCTGAGGAAAAGCTTTTTCAGGCAGTTAGGATTTGGATATTTCCTGGTGGCGTGGTGACAAAAAATTCAGCAAGGTTCTTCAGGAGGGAAGTGGAAAGTGTGAAAAACAGTTCCGATATCAGCAGGGAGGGGGGAAATAACTGGATTGCGTTTTGAAAGAGCTAGCACAGACTGAACGGAGAATGGCCTTTCTCTGTGCAGTATATTCCTGTGATTCTATAACTGGGTCTCACTGGATCGCACATATCAACACAGACATCAAGTTTCTACAAAGATGCAAGAAAGCAGACAAGATATCGAAAGGACTACAGATCACGAACCCACTCAGGTCAACCTATAACACAGACTACGCTGAGAGGCTTTGCCGTCGCACCTCTCTCACCCTCCTCAACCACCTCATACACCAACTCTACAGCAAACGCCGCAGCCTGGAAACCAAGATAGAATCCATATTCTCAGCTTGCGCTCAGGACGCAGACCAGCTGCGAAACTCTGCCAAGCAGACGAGACAAAGGAACTACACCATCTACATGCACACCAAGAACAGGAAACTTGAGAAACTTGGCATCACCACCAGCAGCAACCAAGCCTCCCCCGGTACCACAGTAGAAAACAGTCCCACCGCAGGGAAGTCCATTGTCAACTTGTCCGACTACACACTTCAGCCAGATAAAATCGAAGTTCTCAGCCGAGGGCTCAATTTTTGCCCCACCACCAAAATGGACCCCATCAGTCTCGCAGCAGACACAGAGGAATTCATCAGGTGAATGAGGCTCCGGGAGTTCTTCCACAAACCCCAAGAGGCCAACAGCGAACACAATGAGACAGCCAATGAACCGGAACAGCCGACAGAGAGATCCGCAGTGCAGCAACCAAAGAGGAAAGAGTCGAATTGGACTCCTCCGGAAGGCCGCTGCCCTCGACTTGACATGTATGCCCAAGCCATCAGGAGGTGCGTCAACACCAGATTCATCAGCTGCACTCGCAAGACAGCCCCGAACATCACCCAAGCACAACGCAACGCCATCCACGCTCTCAAGACCAACCGCAACATTGTCATCAAACCAGCAGACAAAGGAAGGGCCATCATCATACTGAACAGAACGGATTACTGCAAAGAAGTGTACTGACAACTGAACAACGGGGAACACTACAGACAGTTACCTGCAGATCCAACCAAAGAACACACCCGTCAACTCAACACTCTGATCAAGACCTTTGATCCGGATCTTCAGAGCACCCTCCGTGCTCTCATCCCATGTACTCCCCGCGTTGGAGATCTCTACTGCCTCCCGAAGATACACAAGGCAAACACATCCGGCCGTCCCATCGTATCGGGCAATGGGACCCTGTGCGAGAACCTCTCCGGCTATGTCGAGGGCATCCTGAAACCCATCGTACAAAGAACCCCCAGCTTTTGTCGCAACACTACGGACTTCCTACAGAAACTCAGCACACGGAGCGGTTGAACCAGGAGCACTCCTCGTCACAACGGATGTCCTGGCACTCTACACCAGCATCCCCCACGACGATGGCATTACTGCAACTGCCTCAGTACTCAACGCCAACAACTGCCTGTTTCCAGATACAATTTTACAACTCATCCGCTTCATCCTGGATCACAATGTCTTCACCTTCAACAACCAATTCTTCATCCAGACACGCGGAACAGCCATGGGGACCAAATTCGCACCTCAATATGCCAACATCATCATGCACAGGTTCGAACAAGACCTCTTCACCGCACAGGACCTTCAACCGATGCAATACACTACATACATCGATGACATTTTCTTCCTTTGGACTCATGGTGGACAGTCACTAAAACAACTCTGATGACATCAAGTTCCATCCCACCATCAGACTCGCCATGGACTACTCTCCGGAATCGGTTGCATTCTTGGACACACGCATCTCCATTAAGGACGGTCACCTCAGCACCTCACTGTACCGCAAGCCCACGGATAACCTCACGATGCTCCACTTCTCCAGCTTCCACCCTAAACACGTTAAAGAAGCCATCCCTTACGGACAAGCCCTCCATATACACAGGATCTGCTCAGACGAGGAAGATCGCAACAGACACCTCCAGACGCTGAAAGATGCCCTCATAAGAACAGGATATGGCGTTCGACTCATCAATGGACAGTTCCGACGCGCCACAGCGAAAAACCGCACCGACCTCCTCAGAAGACAAACACGGGACACAGTGGACAGAGTACCCTTCATCATCCCAGAGCGGAGAAGCTACGACATCTTCTCTGGAGCCTTCAACATGTCATTGATGAAGACGAACATCTCGCCAAGGCCATCCCCACACCCCCACTTCTTGCCTTCAAGCAACCGCACAACCTCAAACAGACCATTGTCCGCAGCAAACTACCCAGCCTTCAGGAGAACAGTGATCACGACACCACACAACCCTGCCACAGCAACCTCTGCAAGACGTGCCGGATCATCGACACGGATGCCATCATCTCACGTGAGAACACCATCCACCAGGTACACGGTACATACTCTTGCAACTCGGCCAATGTTGTCCACCTGATATGCTGCAGGAAAGGATGTCCCGAGGCATGGTACATTGGGGAGACGATGCAGACGCTACGACAACGGATGAATGAACACCGCTCGACAATCACCAGGCAAGACTGTTCTCTTCCTGTTGGGGAACACTTCAGCACTCACGGGCATTCGGCCTCTCATCTTCGGGTAAGCGTTCTCCAAGGCGGCCTTCACGACACACGACAGCGCAGGGTCGCTGAGCAGAGACTGATGGCCAAGTTCCGCACACATGAGGACGACCTCAACTGGGATCTTGGGTTCATGTCACACTATCTGTAACCCCCACAACTTGCCTGGGCTTGCAAAATCTCACTAACTGTCCTGGCTGGGGAGACTACACATCTCTTTAACCTGTGCTTCACCCTCTCTCCACTCACATTGGCTGTACCTTTAAGACTTGATTACCTGTAAAGACTCGCATTCCAACCATTATTTTGTAAATTGAGTTTGTGTCTTTATATTCCCTGTTTGTGAACAGAACTCCCACTTACCTGACAAAGGAGCAGCGCTCCAAAAGCTCGTGGTTTTTGCTACCAAATAAACCTGTTGGACTTTAACCTGGTGTTGTGAGACTTCTTACTGTATTCTATAACTGGGAACAGAGGGTTTCCAGGGGTTCGTGAATATTTTAAGTTTGAACGGTTTTAATATGAGGACAGCAACCATGTCACAATGCTAAGGTGGTTGTTTAAATAACTTTCAGTGTTCAGACTCCAACCTCGAGAGATAATGTAAACAGGTTGAATGGATGAGAGTCTGTTTGATATTTGGGCATGGTTGATTGATGTTGGGTGTGTCACGTGCAGTTTTGGGGGTTTTGGTGCCCCAGAGGCGGCGTAGTGTGGTTGCAGTTTTGGCTCACGGAGTGCCACACTGTCAGAGGGTCAGTGCTGAGGGAGTGCCGCACTGTCAGAGGGTCAGTACTGAGGGAGTGCCGCACTGTCAAAGGGTCAGTACTGAGGGAGTGCCGCACTGTCAGAGGGTCAGTACTGAGGGAGTGCCGCACTGTCAGAGGGTCAGTGCTAAGGGAATGCCGCACTGTCAGAGGGTCAGTACTGAGGGACAGTGAACCCAGTCTGCTCTCTAAAATATCCTGCTGCCAGGATTGGACTGAGAGCTGGAAATGTTAAGTTCTGGGAGAATATTTATCCCCTGCATAAACCTCACTGAGTTATATCCCGCACACAGCAATTTGACTCCAATGGAATCTTTCCTGTTCCCTTGAAATTGCATCATTTTTAATAAATACAAAACTCGTAGTGTTCCGAGAAGTTGACAGGCCATCTCCATGGTAACGCCTGCCCTTTAACTTGAACGTTTGACCCCATATTTAAATCTTGTTCTCGACGGGCATCTGGAAATGTGAGACAGGGAGGGGGAGGAGCACCCTAAATAACACTGTGCTGATGAGCAAATAATGACCCTCACTGGGGTACGGGTCCCACACACACTGACTCTCACTGGGGTATGGGTCCCAAACACACTGACTCTCACTGGGGTACGGGTCCCACACACACTGACTCTCACTGGGGTACGGGTCCCACACACACTGACTCTCACTGGGGTACGGGTCCCACACACACTGACTCTCACTGGGGTACGGGTTCCACACACACTGACCCTCACTGGGGTACGGGACCCACACACACTGACTCTCACTGGGGTATGGGTCCCACACACACTGACTCTCACTGGGGTACGGGTCCCACACACACTGACTCTCACTGGGGTACGGATCCCCCACACACTGACTCTCACTGGGGTACGGGTTCCACACACACTGACTCTCACTGGGGTACGGGTCCCACACACACTGACTCTCACTGGGGTACGGGTCCCACACACACTGACTCTCACTGGGGTACGGGTTCCACACACACTGACTCTCACTGGGGTACGGGTCCCACACACACTGACTCACTGGGGTACGGGTTCCACACACACTGACTCTCACTGGGGTACGGGTCCCACACACACTGACTCTCACTGGGGTACGGGTTCCGCACACACTGATTCTCACTGGGGTACGGGTCCCACACACACTGACTCTCACTAGGGTACGGGTTCCACACACACTGACTCACTGGGGTACGGGTCCCACACACACTGACTCTCACTGGGGTACGGGTTCCGCACACACTGATTCTCACTGGGGTACGGGTCCCACACACACTGACTCTCACTAGGGTACGGGTTCCACACACACTGACTCACTGGGGTACGGGTCCCACACACACTGACTCTCACTTGGGTACAAGACTTCTTATCCATTTTCATGTCATCAGCAAATTTAGCAACCATACATAGAATCATAGAATCCTACAGTGTAGAAAGAGGCCATTTGGCCCATCAAGTCTGCACCGACCACAATCCCACCCGGGCCCTATCCCCATAATCCCATGCATTTGCCCTAGCTGGTCCCCCTTACGCTAAGGGGCAATTTAACGTGGGCAATTTAACGTGGCCAATCCACCTAACCCACACGTGTTTGGAGTTTGCTTTTGGTCTTTTCATCCAAGTCATTGATATAAATGTTAAATGGTTGAGATCCCAATCCTGGTTCCTCAGGCACTTGGCCAGACCCCCAAGTTGTTGGAGAGATCCAGTTAGGGACCAGTAACATTTTGTTTAGAGTAGGCACAGTTTGAGATTCTAGACACTTTCTTAGTGAAGAAAGCCACAAGACTCCATGGGTTTTGAACAGAAGAAATAAACTTAATGTACAAGGTTAGAAAGATAACACAATTTACAAATTGATCTGGTAATTACCTTGTAGGTTAGAGTATGCGGTTCATGTGAATTAACCCACCAGTTGTGGTCAAGCACGTCGTAATGCACAATAAATACCAAATGTGACCAAAGCAGATGACATGGATTTCGCAATAACCCAGCCAGACATCTGTAACACTGGGCAGGACTTTACAGCCGAGCTCGGGCCAGGCCAACCAGATTCTGTGGCGGGCGAGGTGGTGGAGTTCCAGCGTACAAGTCAATTAATCTCACTGAAACTTCATCTCTCTCACGAGGGTTTCCAAACTTCGCCTTGCAATTCTCTCCAAAACTTGCTCCAACTTGGACAGTTTCAACAACGGCGCAAGGATTTTTGTCTCCTGAGATTCCCTGGGTTCCTGAGCACACTCAAACATCAATAGACAAGCACAATTCCAGCTCTTTGGCCACGTCAAGCAGATCATCATTGTTCCAAAGAGGTACTTTTGGCCCAAAGGCCCACAGCACGGAGTCTCCAACCTTCCGCGCCCTTGGATACTCACGGCTTCTCCGGAACTCAGTTGAGTTGCCAGGGCTTCCCCTGAGCCCACTCCACTTAAAATCAGCCAATTGCAGACTGTTTGGTGCTGTCTCTTACAATTAAAATTGACAGCCTCAAACTAACTGACACAAACTGCTGCTCACTGACCCTTGAACTGATCTGGTGACCTATCAAAAAATGCCAGGAGAGACCCATCCTTGTGGATTTAGGTGGGACCAAATGTAACACGCAGTGGATAATCCTGCCTCTTAAATGTTACAAACTTCATAGACTGCTAGCTCAGCACGTGGGAACGGAAATAAATTAATTTCATAAAACCCATCCTTTGGATAAAAGAAAGTTTCACTACAGTGATATTTTCTTTACAATGGCTTCAGAATTCCTTTACAAGAAGTACTCAACATCATGCATTTTATTGCATAACTTTTCATTTTGTTACGCAAGTACACACTGTGTGTTATAACTTTACAAAGGTTTCACCAAAACACACACCAGTGCATGTAACAAGCAGGATTTAAATTGGGATCACCCCTCAGTTTCCTTCGCTTCAATGAAAAAAGTCCTCGCCTGTCCAATCACTCCCTATAACTCAGTCCCTTGAGTCCTGGCAACATCCTTGTAAATGAGGGAATCGAAATGAGGGGACTGAGAGCGAGGAGGTTAGCTCGCAAATAGATAAGGAATGTAAACAGGGTAAGAGGGAGGTTAGACGAGTGATGGAAAAGGGAAGTGCTCAGGCTGAAGGTCTGAGATGTGTCTATTTTAATGCCAGGAGTGTAGTGAATAAAGTGGATGAGCTTAGAGCGTGGATTGCTGCTTCGAATTGTGATGTGGTGGCCATTACGGAGACTTGGATGTCTCAGGGACAGGACTGGGTGCTTCAGGCGCCGGGTTTTAGATGTTTCAGGAAGGACAGGGAGGGAGGCAAGAGAGGGGGGGGGAGTGGCACTGTTGATCAGGGATAGTGTCACGGCTGTAGAGAAGGTGGACGCCGTGGAGGGATTGACTACGGAGTCTCTGTGGGTGGAGGTTAGGAACAGGAAGGGGTCGGTAACGTTGCTGGGTGTTTTCTATAGGCCGCCCAATAGTAACAGAGATGTTGAGGAGCAGATGGGGAAACAGATCCTGGAGAGATGTAGGAATAACAGAGTTGTCGTGATGGGAGATTTTAATTTCCCAAACATAGATTGGAATATCCCTAGGGCTAGGGGTTTGGATGGAGAGGAGTTTGTTAGGTGTGTCCAGGAGAGTTTCCTGACACAGTATGTGGATAAGCCTACTAGAGGAGAGGCTGTACTTGATCTGGTGCTGGCTAATGAACCTGGACAGGTGGAGGATCTCTCGGTGGGTGAGCATCTTGGGGATAGCGATCATAATTCTATCTCCTTCACGATAGCATTGGAAAGAGATAGGATCAGGCAGGCTAGGAAAGTGTTTCTCTGGAGTAAAGGGAAATACAGTGTCATCAAGGGAGGAAATTAGACGGGTAAATTGGAAGGAGGCATTCTTGGGGAAAAGTACCGAAGGAAAGTGGAGGATTTTCAAGGAATGTTTGTCTGGAGCTCTGCATGACAACGTTCCGATGAGACAGGGGGGTGTTGGTAGGTTACAGGAACCGTGGTGCACGAAGGTTGTGATGAACCTGGTGAATAAGAAAAGAGAGGCGTACAGAAGGTTCAGAGAGCTAGGAGGTGTTAAGGATTTAGAGGAGTATACGGGATGTAGGAAGGAGCTTAAGAAGGAAATTAGGAGAGCGAGAAGGGGTCATGAGAAGGCCTTGGCGGGTAAGATTAAGGAGAATCCCAAGGCTTTCTACAAATATGTCAAGAGTAAAAGGATGAGATGTGAAGGCATAGGACCCTTAAAAGGTGAAGGGGGAAAAGTTTGTGCGGAACCGTTAGAAATGGCGGAGCTGCTTAATGAATACTTTACCTCGGTATTCACGGTGGAAAGGGATCTGGGTGGTTGTACTGCTGGTTTGCGGTGGACAGAAAGGATCGAGCATGTGGACATAAAGAAAGAGGATGTGTTGGAACTATTGAATGGCATCAAGGTTGGTAAGTCGCCGGGACCGGATGGGATGTACCCCAGGTTACTGTGGGAGGCGAGGGAGGAGATTGCGGAGCCTTTGGCGATGATCTTTGCATCGTCGATGGAGACGGGAGAGGTTCCGGAGGATTGGAGGATTGCAGATGTGGTCCCTATATTCAAGAAAGGGAACAGGGACAGCCCGGGAAATTACCGACCGGTGAGTCTAACCTCAGTGGTTGGTAAGTTGATGGAGAGGATCCTGAGAGACAGGATTTATGATCATCTAGAGAAGTTTAGTATGATCAAAAGTAGTCAGCACGGCTTTGTCAAGGGCAGGTCGTGCCTTACGAGCCTGGTTGAGTTCTTTGAAAATGTGACCAAACACATTGACGAAGGAAGAGCGGTGGATGTGGTCTATATGGACTTCAGCAAGGCGTTCGATAAGGTCCCCCATGCAAGACTTCTTGAGAAAGTGAGAGGGCATGGGATCCAAGGGGCTGTTGCCTTGTGGATCCAGAACTGGCTTGCCTGCAGAAGGCAGAGAGTGGCTGTGGAGGGGTCTTTCTCTGCATGGAGGTCAGTGACCAGTGGAGTGCCCCAGGGATCTGTTCTGGGACCCTTGCTGTTTGTCATTTTCATAAATGACCTGGATGAGGAAGTGGAGGGATGGGTTGGTAAGTTTGCTGACGACACCAAGGTAGGTGGTGTTGTGGATAGTTTGGAGGGATGTCAGAAGTTGCAGCGAGACATAGATAGAATGCAAGACTGGGCGGAGAAGTGGCAGATGGACTTCAACCCGGATAAGTGTGTGGTGATCCATTTTGGCAGATCCAATGGGATGAAGCAGCAGTATAATATGAAGGGTACCATTCTTAGCAGTGTAGAGGATCAGAAGGACCTTGGGGTCCGGGTCCATAGGACTCTTAAATCGGCCTCGCAGGTGGAGGATGCGGTCAAGAAGGCGTACGGCGTACTGGCCTTCATTAATCGAGGGATTGAGTTTAGGAGTCGGGAGATAATGCTGCAGCTTTATAGAACCCTGGTTAGACCCCACTTGGAGTACTGCGCGCAGTTCTGGTCACCTCATTACAGGAAAGATGTTGAAGCCATTGAAAGGGTGCAGAGGAGATTTACAAGGATGTTGCCTGGATTGGGGGGCATGCCTTATGAGGATAGGTTGAGGGAGCTTGGTCTCTTCTCCCTGGAGAGACGAAGGATGAGAGGTGACCTGATAGAGGTTTACAAGATGTTGAGAGGTCTGGATAGGGTAGACTCTCAGAGGCTATTTCCAAGGGCTGAAATGGTTGCTACGAGAGGACACAGGTTTAAGGTGCTGGGGGGTAGGTACAGAGGAGATGTCAGGGGTAAGTTTTTCACTCAGAGGGTGGTGGGTGAGTGGAATCGGCTGACGTCGGTGGTGGTGGAGGCAAACTCGTTGGGGTCTTTTAAGAGACTTCTGGATGAGTACATGGGATTTAATGGGATTGAGGGCTATAGATAGGCCTAGAGGTAGGGATATGATCGGCGCAACTTGTGGGCCGAAGGGCCTGTTTGTGCTGTGGCTTTCTATGTTCTATGTTCTAAATCTCTTCTGCACTCTCTCCAGTTTAATAACATCTTTCCTAAAGCAAGGCGACCAAAACTGAACACAATACTCCAGGTGCAGCGTCACCAACGTCCTGTACAGCTACAACATAACTTTCCAACTTCTATAAAGGGAAAGACTCTTAATACTGTAGAGGATCAGAAGGACCTTGGGGTCCGGGTTTATAGGACTCTAAAATCGGCCCCGCAGGTGGAGGAGCTGGTTAAGAAGGCGTATGGTGTGCTAGCCTTTATCAATCGAGGGATTGAGTTTAGGAGTCCAGGGATAATGATGCAGCTTTATAAGACCCTCGTCAGACCCCACTTGGAGTACTGTGCTCAGTTCTGGTCGCCTCATTGCAGGAAGGATGTGGAAAAGATTGAAAGGGTGCAGAGGAGATTTACAAGGATGTTGCCTGGATTGAGTGGCATGCCTGATGAGGATAGGCTGAGGGAGCTCGGTCTTTTCTCCTTGGAGAGACGTAGGATGAGAGGAGACCTAATAGAGATATATAAGATGTTGAGACGCATAGATCGGGTGGACTCTCAGAGGCTTTTTCCCAGGGTGGAAATGTCTGCTACGAGAGGACACAGGTTTAAGGTGCTGGGGGGTAGGTACAGGGGAAATATTCGGGGGAAGTTTTTCACACACAGGGCGGTGGGCGAGTGGAATCGGCTGCCGTCAGTGGTGGTGGAGGCAAACTCAATAGGGTCTTTTAAGAGACTCCTGGATGAGTACATGGGACTTAATAGGATGGAGGGTTATAGGTAGGCCTAAAAGGTAGGGATATGTTTGGCACAACCTGTGGGGCCGAAGGGCCTGTTTTGTGCTGTAGTTTTTCTATGTTTCTATACTCAATGCCCTGACTGATGAAGGCCAGCATGCCAAAAGCCTTCTTCACTGCCCTATCTACCTGTGACTCCACCTTTAGAGAACCGTGCACCTGAACTCCAAGATCCCTCTGTTCCATGATACTCCCTAAATTCCTACCATTCACCGTGTAAGTCCTACCTTGATTTGGACTTTCCAAAATGCAACACCTTGCACTTATCTGTATTGAACTCCATTTGACACTTCTCAGCCCACCACCAGCTAATCAAGATCCTGTTGCAATTTTTGATAACATTCCTCACTGTCTATAGTACCACCTATTTTAGTGTCATCTGTAAACTTACTGATCATGCCTTGTACATTCTCATCCAAATCATTAATATAGATAACAAACAGCAATGGGCCCAGCACTGACCCCTGAGGCACACCACTAGTCACAGGCCTCCAGTCCGACAAGGATCCTTCCACCATTGCCCTCTGCTTCCTACCATCAAGCTAATTGTATATCCAATTTGCCAGCTCTCCCTGGATTCTATGTGATCTAACCTTCCAGAGCAGCCTACCATGTGGAACTTTACCAAATGCCTTACTGAAGTCCATATAGACTGCGTCTACCGCCCTGCCCTCATCAACCTTCCTGGTCACTTCATCAAAGAACTCTAACAAATTTGTAAGGCCTGATCTCCCATGCACAAAGCCGTGCGGACTACTCCTAATCAATCCCTGTCTTTCCAAATGCTTGTATATCTTATCCCTCAGAATCCTCTCTAGTAACTTACCCACCACAGATGTTAGGCTTACTGGTCTATAATTCCCAGGTTTTTCTTTGTAGCCCTTCTTAAACAAGGGCACAACATTTGCTACCCTCCAGTCTTCTGCTACCTCACCCGTGGCTAACGAAGATGCAAGTATCTCAGCCAGGGCTCCTGCAATTTCTTCTCTAGAAATATTTCTTCTCTATATAAATGATTTGGAGGAAAATGTAACTGGATTGATTAGTAAATTTGTGGACAACACAAAGGTTGGTGGATTTGCGGATTGCGATGAGGACCATCAGAGGCTATAGCAGGATATAGATCAGTTGGAGACTTGGGCGGAGAGATGGCAGATGGAGTTTAATCTGGGCAAATGTGAGGTAATGCATTTTGGAAGGTTTAATACAGATAGGAAATATACAGTAAATGGCAGAACCTTTAAGAGTATTGATAGGCAAAGGGATCTGGGTGTACAGGTACACAGGTCACTGAAAGTGGCAATGCAGGTGGAGAAGGTAGTCAAGAAGACATACGGCATGCTTGCCTTCATCGGCTGGGGTATTGAGTTTAAAAATTGGCAAGTCATGTTGCAGCTTTATAGAACCTTAGGCCGCACTTGGAATATAGTGTTCAATTCTGGTCGCCACACTACCAGAAGGATGTGGAAGCTTTGGAGAGGGTACAGAAAAGATTTACCAGGATGTTGCCTGGTATGGAGGGTATTAGCTATGAGGAGAGATTGGAGAAACTTGGTTTGTTCTCACTGGAGCGATGGAGGTTGAGCGGAGACCTGATAGAAGTCTACAAGATTATGAGGGGCATGGACAGAGTGGATAGTCAGAAGCTTTTTCCCAGGGTGGAAGAGTCAATTACTAGGGGGCACAGGTTTAAGCTGCGAGGGGCAAGGTTTAAAGGAGATGTACGAGGCAGATTGTTTACACAGAGAGTAGTGGGTGCTTGGAACTCGTTGCCGGGGGAGGGAGTGGAAGCGGATACAGTAGTGACTTTTAAGGGGCATCTTGATAAGTACATGAATGAGATGGGAACAGAGGGATATGGTCCCTGGAAGGGTAGGGGGTTTTAGTTAAGTCGGGCCGCATGGTCGGTGCAGGCTTGGAGGGCCGAAGGGCCTGTTCCTGTGCTGTAATTTTCTTTGTTCTTTGTTCTTTCTTCTCTGGCCTCACGCAGTGTTCTTGGACATACCTGGTCAGGGCCAGGAGATTTATCCATCTTCATACATTTTAATCTGTCCATCACCTCCTCTACTATAATGCAAACTGTTCCCAATATATCGCCACTAACTTTCCCAGCTTCCCAAGTCTTCATGTCTTTCTCCACAGTAAACACAGAGGAGAAATATTCATTTAGAACATCGCCCATCTCCTGCGGTTCCACACATGTGCCCACTTTGGTCCTTGAGGGGTCCTATTCTCTCTCTAGTTATTCTTTTTCCTTTAATATACTTAAAGAATCCCTTTGGATTCACCTTCATCCTCTCAACCAAAGCTCCTCATGCCCCCTTTTTGCCCTCCTAATTTCCTTCGAGTTTATTCCTGTATCCCCTGTACACCTAACAGGGAATCCCTTGATTCCAGCTGCTTGTACCTGAGCCATGCTTCCTTCTTTTTCCTGTCCAAAACATCAATATGTTTTATCATCCAGGGTTCCCTGCTCCTGCCAGCCTTGCCCTTCACCCTAGCGGGAACATATAGACCCTGAACTCTAGCTATTGCACTTTTAAAGGTCCCCCACTTGCCAGAGGTCCCTTTGCCTTCAAACAAACTACTCCAATCAACCCGAGCAAGTTCCTGTCTAATTCCATCAAAATTCGCCTTGCTCCAATTTAGAGCTTTCACCTGTGGACCAGTTTTGTCTCTTTCCATAACTATTTTAAAATGAATAGAACTATGGTCCCAAAATGGTCCCCCCACCGTCACCTCAGTCACCCGCCCTGCCCTATTTCCCAAGAGTAAGTCAGATTTTGCCTTTCCCGAATAGGTCCCTCCACATACTGCCTGAGGAAACGTTTCTGAACACAGTTAACAAACTCCACCCTCTCTAAGCCCTTAACGCTATGGCAATCCTGGTCATTGTTAGGAAAGTTAAAATCCCTACTCTGACATCCCGATTACTCCTGAAAGTCTCAGTTTAAAAAAAAGAGAGGATAGATGGATGCACGTTGTATCGAGAGGCCAGGCAGTAGTGTTGCCAAGACAACAAGCTGTTTTTGCCCAATCAGTTTAAACTAGGCACTTAGCTAATGGCAGCCAATTCGATTTAAATTTGATGTTTTGGTAACCTGAGAACCAATCCTATTGTGGGATGTTGGTATGTCATCAGGGGTACTGCTCTCTGACGCAGCAACTGCCTCTGCCAGCTCATTTATGTCTTAAAAGAAAGCGTTATCTCAATAGTGAAGATAGCAAAGAAGAAAGGAGACAGAAGATTCTGGAAGATAAAACCTGGTTGTACTTTGAAAGTGACTAAAAGAATTCTGTTTTTCCTCTATCCATGCCCTGAATTCACCAGCCTTACCGTCAGCCCTCTTGCATTGAAATAGATGCAGTTACAGGTTTTTTTTCCAGAATCTCCTCCTGATCAAGCCGATGTAGTGGAGTTATGTTAATGCCATGGCTGTCTTTCGTCTCTGCTTATGGATTGATGTTAGTTACTGTACCTGATATAAATAACTTTCACATCGCTTTTGCAACTTTAATACAGAAGGGCATTTGTTGTTAATGGAAAGATGCCGTCAGTCAGCACTTTACTGCGGGTTACTGTGGAAACCATGTATATCTGATTGACAACTAACTTTAAAATGTATCTTCCTTCACTCACTTTGATTTGATTTATTGTCATGTGTATTAACATACAGTGAAAAGTATTGTTTCTTGCGCGCTATGCAGACAAAACATACCGTTCATAGAGAAGGAAAGGAGAGAGTACAGAATGTAGTGTTACAGTCACAGCTAGGGTGTAGAGAAAGATCAACTTAATGCAAGGTAAGTCCATTCAAAAGTCTGACAGCAGCGGGGAAGAAGCTGTTCTTGAGTCGGTTGGTACGTGACCTCAGACTTTTGTATCTTTTTCCCCCGACGGAAGAAGGTGGAAGAGAGAATGTCCGGGGTGCGTGGGGTCCTTAATTATGCTGGCTGCTTTGCCAAGGCAGCGGGAAGTGTAGACAAAGTCAATAGATGGGAGGCTGGTTTGCGTGATGGACTGGGCTTCATTCATGACCTTTTGTAGTTTCTTGCAGTCTTGGGCAGAACAGGAGCCATACCAAGCTGTGATACAACCAGGAAGAATGCTTTCTACGGTGCATCTGTAAAAATTGATGGGAGTCGTAGCCGACATGCCAAATTTCTTTCTGAGAAGGCAGAGGCGTTGGTGGAGCTTTCTTAACTATAGTGTCGGCATGGGGGGACTAGGACAAATTGTTGGTGATCTGGACACCTAAAAACGTGAAGCTCTCGACCCTTTCTACTTCGTCCCCATTGGTGTAGACAGGGGCATGTTCTCCTTTACGCTTCCTGAAGTCGATGACAATCTCCTTCGTTTTGTTGTAATTGAGGGAGAGATTATTGTCACCCCACCAGTTCACCAGATTCTCTATCTCATTCCTGTACTCAGTCTCGTCATTGTTTGAGATCCGACCCACTACGGTGATGTCATCAGCAAACTTGAAAATCGAATTGGAGGGGAATTTGGCCGCACAGTCATAGGTGTATAAGGAGTATAGCAAGGGGCTGAGGACACAGCTTTGTGGGGCACCGGTGTTGAAGATGATTGTGGAGGAGGTGTTGCTGCCTATCCTTACTGATTCATCACATGATGAAGGAGCAGTGCTCCAAAAGCATGTGATTCCAAATAAACCTGTTGGACTTTAACCTGGTGTTGTGAGACTTCTTAAATAGTGGTGATTGGGTACCAGATCAGAAAGTTATATTGTGAAACCAGGTCTCTGATGAGTGATATCCCAAACGTGTTTGTGGTTTTCCCTCTCTTTTCACTTTCCCCCACTTCATTGCTCCTCACCTGACAGTATAATGATTTGGGGGTATCCCACCTGGAATCATAAATTGGGGGACCTTGCCCGGGAACAGGTTGTAACATACTGCAAACATAGCAGCAATATGGCAGCACTGACATATCAGAGACGATATCTCATTGGAAAATGATATTCTGCTAGCTGATTCCAGTGTCATCATCCCCAAAACAATACAGGAAGGACTTCTTCAGAGGATATGTGAAGGCCACGTGGGAATGAAGAAGTGAAAGCTCAAAGCTAGATCAACTGTGTGCTGGATAGACATCACAAAGACTTTGAAAGAACGGTGTCTACATGCAATGTTTATCGGAAACACAGAAACGCAGAGAGGAGATGACAGTTCCTGAGGTGCCACCCAGACCATGGCACGTGGGAGCTGATTTATTCCCACGCAACCAGGGATGGTATCTCAAAGTTTCCTTTTATTTGGAAAATGAAAGATTTGAGCCACGATAACTCTCTCTGCAGTATGAGTTCTATTTGCTGAGCAAGTGATTCCTGAAAGATTAATATGTGACAATGACACCTAGTTCATATCCAAAGAAATATAGGAATGTGATGAATTGCATACATTCAACATCATTACCTCATCAGCATACTCCCCTCGAGGACACGACTTCTTGGAATGACACCCTCCAGACCCTTGCAAAATGAAACAAAGGAAGAACAGAAACTTGCTTTATGGTTAGGTGGATTGGCCGTGCGAAATTGACCCTTAGTGTCAGGGGATTAGCAGGGTAAATATGTGGGGTTACGGGGATAGGGTCTGGGTGGGATTGTGATCAGTGCTCACTTGATGGGCTGAATGGCCTCCTTCTGCACTGGAGGGATTCTATTGTCGCTCCAGGTCGCACCTCTCGAGGCCGATGTGAAATCATTGCGGAGTTGTTGAATGGAAGAAAATATCAGACCATTCTGCAAAGCAATGAATGTCTTCCAAGTGACCAGGAGGAAATGAGACAACTTGCTGAGTCACAGAAAAGAGGTCAGCATTTCAACAAACATGCTGCATCTCCATCTCGCTGTTGAATGGACAAGTTGTACATGTTGTTCGGAAACACAGATAGCTTTCAGTCAGTCATATTTATATTTGTGTATGGTTGGAAAAAGACATGGCTCTAAGTTTCATTAATATTTCTGTATTTGTGGGTTTCAAAGGTGAAACCTGGGTCTAGTTTAAGTTTGGAGTGGAGATAACAGGTGTGGAGCTGTTTGATTACCTACATTTCAAATGAGGTGTTGCAATTCTTGAAGGAAAGTTTAAAAAATATTACAAAACAGAAAATAATGGAGCTGTTGCTTAGCAGCAATGGATTGGGGAGGGCCCACAGATAGACTAGGTTCCTCAAGGAACCAGCGCTCCACAGAAAGTGTCAGAACACACAGGACATGGAAAGGGACAGGGAGCAAGTCCAAAACTAAAGAAGAAGCCCAAACCAGGGAGTGGTTGAGAAATGTCCCAATAAGACTTTCTAGTCAGAGGTCCTGTTAAGAATTAAGAGTGAAGTTCAGAGTGAGGAGCAGAGGAAGGCTCCAGGTTAAAAGTGAGAAAGCTTCAGAAGGCTTCAGGTGAGTTTTCTCCGGGTGCTCCGGTTTCCTCCCACAGTCCAAAGATGTGCGGGTTAGGTTGATTGGCCAGGTTAAAAATTGCCCCTTAGAGTCCTGGGATGCGTAGGTTAGAGGGATTAGTGAGTAAATATGTGGGGGTAGGGCCTGGGTGGGATTGTGGTCGGTGCAGACTCGATGGGCCGAATGGCCTCCTTCTGCACTGTAGGGTTTCTATGATTTCTATGAGGCAGGGTTAAAATAAAATAGGCTTGCGAGAAGCTAGTTGATCCAAAGAGGCAGCCAAAGGTCTGTTACTCTTTACTAAGCGCGTATGGGAGGTGATGTTTGAGTGAAGATCTAGAGGAGAGGAGTGTCAGAAGGAGAAGTTCAAACCCTGGAAGTGGATCCTTGTTGAAGATATCCAAGTGAAAGCATAGTTTGGGAGAAAACTCCCAGGCAAATTCTTTGAGACTGGAGATTGGAAAATCAATTTGAAGGTCAGAGTTTCTGTGAAATCAGTTGGCTCACAGTGTGACTAGTATGTGGGAGGAGTTGATGAGAGATCCAAAGCATCTGTTTGGTGTGGCATCTGTTACTTGTTTTCAGAGAGTGGTCTATCTGACCATTGGTTTACATGGACTGTATCTCGCGGGATCCAGGGTGAAGTAGCTAAATGGATACAAAATTGGCTTCTTGACAGAAACCAGAGGGTGGTTGTAGAGAGTTGTTTTTCAAACTGGAGGCCTGTGACCAGCGGTGTGCCTCAGGGATCAGTGCTGGCTCCACTGTTATTTGTCATTTATATTAATGATTTGGATGAGAATATTGGAGGCATGGTTAGTAAGTTTGCAGATGACACTAAAATTGGTGACAAAGTGGACAGTGAAGAGAGTTATCTCCAATTGCAATGGGATCTTGATCAATTGGGCCAGTGGGCTGGCGAATGGCAGATGGAGTTTAATTTAGACAAATGCGAGGTGATGCATTTTGGTAGATTGAACCAGGGCAGGACTTACTCAGTTAATGGTAGGGCATTGGGGAGAGTTACAGAACAAAGAGATCTAGGGGTGCATGTTCATAGCTCCTTGAAAGTGGAGTCACGGGTGGACAGAGTGGTGAAGAAGGCATTCGGCATGCTTGGTTTCATCGGTCAGAACATTGAATACAGGAGTTGGGACTTCTTGTTGAAGTTGTACAAGACATTGGTAAGGCCACACTTGGAATACTGTGTACAGTTCTGGTCACCCTATTAGAGAAAGGATATTATTAAACTAGAAAGAGTGCAGAAAAGATTTACTAGGATGCTACCGGGATTTGATGGTTTGAGTTATAAGGAGAGGCTGGATAGACTGGGACTTTTTTCTTTGGAGCGTAGGAAGCTTAGGGGTGATAAAATAATGAGGGGCACAGATCAGCTAGATAGCCAATATCTTTTCCCAAAGGTAGGGGAGTCTAGATATGGGCCAAATGCGGGCAACTGGGATTAGCTTAGGGGTTTCCATTCTGTAAACCTCTATCCTTACTGTCAACATTAGAGTATGACAGGTTTCGTAACTTATGGTATCCTTATGAATCTGTATATCTCTGTAAAGGTATAATTGCGGCTGAAGGTTTGGTTAATGGTTTCTTGTTTCATAAATGTTTTATTATTCTATAATTACCACAGCAGACTCCTGTGACTCTGCTCACTATCTGCCCTCCATGTTGCGAAACAAAAACTAAAGTTAGGATCTATGAAGCCAAGTTCCACCCTGGGATCTGACAATGACACCCAGTAATAACAACAGCTGGGATCACAACAATGTACAGGATCCAATCACAAAACCTGGAGTCCAGCAAAAGTTGTTTCTGAAGCCAAGGCATCAGGCCATACGTAATTGAGAAAGTGGTAAGCCTAAAAGAAGAAACAAGTGTTGATTTTTGACCCACATCAGAGCCAGAGGAACAGAAAAGAGCATCGGCAACATTGCAATGATCGGCACCTGCGAAGACAACATTCCAGGACAATCTTAACAGCAACATGACTCCATCAGGAACCACATTGTACAACATTGTGTGTGTCGTGTGCCAACCTACCACTCCGAGCAATGAATAGAAATCTACACGATGGAGGCACAACGCAGAATAGAATCATAGAATCCTTCCAGTGCAGAAAGAGGCCATTCAGCCCATTGAGTCAGCACCGACCACAATCCCACCCAGGCCCTATCCCCTTAACCCCACGTATTTACCCTGCTAATCCCCTGTCACTAAGGGGCAATTTTGCATGGCCAATCCACCTAACGCACATCGCTTACTACCCAAGCAATACCGTGAATAATAAAATATTAGAGAAGAGTGCAGCTCGAAA
Organism: Mustelus asterias; assembly: GCF_964213995.1. Taxonomy (NCBI): domain Eukaryota; kingdom Metazoa; phylum Chordata; class Chondrichthyes; order Carcharhiniformes; family Triakidae; genus Mustelus; species Mustelus asterias. The sequence goes on along the minus strand of NC_135813.1, from coordinate 1,090,040 downwards.
AGATTCAAAGAGGGCTCAGTTTATTTCCAAAGGTCACAATTTTCTTTAGTTTATAAAAGTTAATAACTGGGGCAGCTACATTGATAGGGGCATTACATTTTAAAGAAATAATTATTTAAATGTTTTGCAGTACCTTTAATGAGCTAGGGCTTTATTAGCTGTAAATTGATTGTAATGTGTAAGTGTTCCAGGGGCCACATTCACAGCTGCATTAGAAAGTTATGAAAGGTGTAACACAACCATGTTTATGGCATTTACCTAATTGTCATCATTGACCCACTAGTACCCCATCCAACAACTGCACAATGCGTCAAGCAAAACTCTCTCACGCACGCTCATTATTATTTTCGGTGTATCTGCTGTTTCTAGAGAGATAATTACAGATAAGAGTCTGCAATTTATTGGTAATCCACTTCAGGATATTTGAGAAAAGTTGAATATCGATCACGTTATTTATCCTGGATCTAATTTTCCCCTGATTTCCACTGACTGCAGCTATTCCAGGGCTTCTTGATATCATATTTGGTCAAATGTTGCCTTGATATCAAGTCTCACCTCACCTCTGGAGTTCAGCTCTTTTGTCCAGGTTTGGACCAAGGCTGGAATGAGGTCAGGAGCTGAGTGCACTGGCAAAACCCAAACTGGGCGTCAGCGAGCAGGCTATTGTTAAGCAGGTGTCCCCTGATAGCTGTTAATGACCTCTTCCATATTGTTCAACCCTTTTAAGATAATAGGTGAGTAAAACTCTGCTACTCTGGACATTGTCATAAACTTTACTCTCTTGAGATTCGAGCTGATGCTAATAAGTAATGATGGTGTATTGATGGAAGATTGTATAACTATGGCTGGAGATTTAGAAAACCAAAAAGAATAGTCACAGTGCAGCGATTTGGGTAGAGCAAACAGAGACAGAGTGACACAGTAAATAATGCAGCAGGGGATAATGTCCATGCAAATAATAGTAAAAAATAAAGCTGAAGACTCTAAATGCTTCATGCATTCAGTCACAAGGTAAATGGTGCAAATGGAGATAATAGTTTATACCACTGCCCTCACCTTCCACCCCCCCCTCCCAGCCTCTGCGTTTAGCAGATCATTCTCTGCGCTTCCACCTGCAATGATAACACGCAAACAAGACAACAAGACACCTTTCCCTGCCACACACACACCCCCCCCCCCCCCCCCCCCCCACCCTTCCAATATTCTATCGGGAATGTTCCTTCCGTGGCTCCCTTCAGTCATCCCGAACATGTGCTTCTTTCCCTACGGCACCATTCCGTACAAAGAACAAAGAAAATTACAGCACAGGAACAGGCCCTTCGGCCCTCCAAGCCTGCACCGACCATGCTGCCCCACTTAACTAAAACCCCTGACCCTCCCGGGGACCATATCCCTCTATTCCCATCCTATTCATGTACTTGTCAAGACGCCCCTTAAAAGTCACTACCATATCCACTTCCACTACCTCCCCCGGCAACGAGTTCCAGACACCCACTCCTCTCTGTGTAAAAAAAATCTACCTCGTACATCTCCTTTAAACCTTGCCCCTTGCACCTTAAACCTGTGCCCCCTAGTAATTAACTCTTCCACCCTGGGAAAAAGCTTCTGACTCTCCACTCTGTCCATGCCCTTCATAATCTTGTAGACTTCTATCAGGTCTCCCCTCAACCTCCGTCGCTCCAGTGAGAACAAACCAAGTTTCTCCAACCTCTCCTCATAGCTAATGCCCTCCATACCAGGCAACATCCTGGTAAATCTTTTCTATACCCTCTCCAAAGCCTCCACATCTTTCTGGTAGTGTGGCGACCAGAATTGAACACTATTTTCCAAGTGCGACCTCACTAAGGTTCTATAAAGCGTCAACATGACTTGCCAATTTTTAAACTCAACACCCCGGCCGATGAAGGCAAGCATGCCGTATGCCTTCTTGACTACCTGCTCCACCTGCATTGCCACTTTCAGTGACCTGTGTACCTGTACACCCAGATCCCTTTGCCTATCAATACTCTTAAGGGTTCTGCCATTTACTGTATATTTCCTATCTATATTAGACCTTCCAAAATGCATTACCTCACATTTGTCCGGATTAAACTCCACCTGCCATCTCTCCACCCAAGTCTCCAACTGATCTATATCCTGCTGTATCCTCTGATGGTCCTCATCGCTACGCGCAAATCCACCAACCTTTGTGTCATCCGCAAACTTACTAATAAATCCAGTTACATTTTCCTCCAAATCATTTATATATATTACAAACAGCAAAGGTCCCAGCACTGATCCCTGAGGAACACCACTTGTCACAGCCCTCCATTCAGAAACACACCCTTCCACTGCTACCCTTTGCCTTCTGTGACCGAGCCAGTTTTGTGTCCACCTTGCCAGCTCACCTCTGATCCCATGCGACTTCACCTTCTGCACCAGTCTGCCATGAGGGACCTTGTGTCCATGTAGACAACATCTACTGCCCTACCCTCATCAATCATCTTCGTCACTTCCTCGAAAAACTCGATCAAGTTCGTGAGACACGACCTCCCCTTCACAAAACCATGTTGCCTCTCATCTTGCACTTTGTGCAAGTGCAGGAGATCCAAACCTGCCCTTTCCCCTTCTCCCTTTTCACTATCCAAGGCCCCAAACACACTTTGCAAGTGAAGCAGTGATTTATTTGCAATTCAGTATATTGTGTCCACTGCTCACCATGTGGTCTCTATGTTTGGGAGACCAAATGCAGACTGGGTGACACCTCTGTTCAGTCCACAAGACCCCAGATTCCAATAGCTTGTCATTTTCCACCTTGCTTTCATGCTGATCTTGCTGTCTGGCCTTCTGCAGTATTCCAGTGAGTTTCACGAGCTGCAGAAACAACACCGAATGCTTTGACTCAGCGATCTACAGCTTTCTGGACTCAACATTAAACTCAAAAACTTGAGGTCATAACCTCTGCTTCCGTTGTATTTGGTTTTGCTGGGTTGCTGTCGTCCCAATTGTGTTCAGGTGGTTTTTAGGTCATTCATGCCTGGTTTGGACACGACTCTTTATTTCTTTACTATATCTGTGAGCATTTCCTTTGCCGATTGCATCATGAAACCTTTTGTTATTTAATCGCCACTGCCTTTTATTTAAGAAACATTTAGATGAGCATATGGAACACCATGGCAGAACAAGGCTATGAATCAAGTGCTGCAAAATGAGATGAGAATAGATAGGTGCTTGATGCGTGGCACAGACACAATGGACTGAAGGGCAACGTATTGTTTCATGCGAGCTCTACAGACAAAGCATACCGTTCATAGAGAAGGAAAGGAGAGAGTACAGCTGTGGTAACGCTGCAGCTTCTGGGAGTTAATGTCTGTTACAGTTATACGTCAGACAGTCACACTTTACTAGAAAGAAAGTTGTCATGTGACCCAGTCTTAGTTTTACTTTTGGTTTGAGCACGGGCGCGCGCACACACAGCTCTGCTGCCTTCAGGCTCTATACCTGATTATAACCGTTCTCATGCCTAGTCTGAATAAATGAACCTACAACATGTTTCCCCAATCCTTTGTACAATAAGCTATTTTATCATTACAATGTGACTATGTGAAACACTGTTTTTCCCACTGATTTGATTTGCTTTTGGTGAGAGTCCGATGATGCGGAGGAAATCCTGGCGTGAGCTTGACTGGATGAATGCTTTTAATTTCTATTTTCTTCTCCGTCTCATTATTGAGAGAGGCTCAGGCTGCAATGCGAGGTGATTATTTCAACTCGTGCACCCAGGGAATACAGAAATAATCCTTTTGTCAGATGCTAATTCAATTACAGCTTGAATCCATGCAGTGGTTTCCAGTTTACTTGGTCTGTCACTATTTCTGCCTGTGGTTTGCCCATGGCACAGTGCTTGATCCTGGCAATCTGAGCTTTAGCACTTGACTGAGAGGCCATGAGATGTGTCGAGGCAGTGTTTACACTAAGCTGTGGTAATGCTGCAGCTTCTGGGAGTTAATGTGCAGTGAGGAGGGCAGCGTCTGACCTGTGAAGGTCAGCACTGGTGTTTTCAGGGTACAGTGTGAGAGCTTGTTGCACTCAGCTCCACTTAGTGCCACGGAACTTGAGTGAGATTTGGTTTAACAATATTTTTTATGCATTCATGGGACGTGGGTGTCGCAGACTAAGCCAGCATTTATTGCCCCTCCCTAATTGCCCTTGAAAATTCACTACCACAGAAAGCAGTTCAGGCCAATCCATCAAATGTTTTCAAGAAGAAGTTAGATAAAGTTCTTGGGATGAAAGGGATCGAAGGATATGGGACGAGGCAGGATCAGGCGATTAAATTGGATGATCAGCCATGATCATAATGAATGGGAGACCAGGCTCGAAGGGTCGAATGGCCTACTCTTGCTTCTATCTTCTATATTTCTGTTTGCCCTTCTTGATGGTAGCAGTCATGGGTTTTAAAAGGAGCCTTGGTGATTTGCTGTGGTGAATGGTGTCGATGGTACATACAGCTGTCACTGTGAATTGGTGCTAGAGGGAGTGGATCTTTCAGTGGTGGATGTGGTGCCAGTCAAATAGGCTGCTTTGTCCTGGATGGTGTCGAGCTTCTTGAGTGTTGTTGGAGCTGCACCCATTCAGGCAAGTGGTGAGTATTCATCACACTCCTGATGGACAGGCTTTGAGGAGTCAGGAGGTGAGTTACTCTCTGCAGGATTCCCACCTCTTCTAGTCTCAGTATTTATACAGAGTCATGGAGATTTACAGCATGGAAACAGGCCCTTTGGCCCAACTTGTCTATGCCACCCTTTCTTTTTAAACCCCGAAGCTAATTCCACATTTGGCCCATATCCCACTATATCCATCGTACCCATGTAACTATCTAAATGCTTTTTAAAAGACAAAATTGTACCCGCCACTACTACTACCTCTGGCAGCTTGTTCCATACACTCACCACCCTCTGTGTGAAAAAATTGCCCCTCTGGACACTTTTGTATCTCTCCCCTCTCACCTTAAACCTATGCCCTCCAGTTTTAGACTCCCCTACCTTTGTGAAACTATATTGACTATCTAGCTGATCTATGGCCCTCATTATTTTATAGACCTCTATAGGATCACCCCTCAGCCTCCGACACTCCAAAGAAAAAAGTCCCAGTCTATCCAGCCTTTCCTTATAACTCAATCCATCAAGTCCCAGTAGCATCCTAGTAAATCTTTTCTGCACTCTTTCTAGTTTAATACCCTTTCTGTAATAGGGTGACCACAATTGCAAACAGTATTCCAAGTGTGGCCTTACCAATGTCTTGTACAACTTCAACAAGACATTCCAACTCCTGTATTCAATGTTCTGACCGATGAAACCAAGCATGCCGAATACCTTCTTCACCACTCTGTCCACCTGTGACTCCACTTTCAAGGAGCTATGAACATGTACCCCTAGATCTCTTTGCTCTGTAACTCTCCCCAACGCCCTACCATTAACTGAGTAAGTCCTGCCCTGGTTCAATCTACCAAAATGCATCACCTTGCATTTGTCTAAATTAAATTCCATCTGCCATTTGTCAGCCCACTGGCCCAATTGATCAAGATCCCGTTGCAATTGGAGATAACTTTCTTCACTGTCCACTATGTCACCAATCTTAGTGTCATCTGCAAACTTACTAACCATGCCATTCGTGAAGGGCAAGTCGTGCCTCACAAATTTGATTGAATTTTTTGAGGAGGTAATTAAGTGTGTTGATGAAGGTAGGGCAGTTGATGTCATATACATGGATTTTAGTAAGGCGTTTGATAAGGTCCCCCATGGTCGGCTTATGATGCAAGTGAGGAGGTGTGGGATAGAGGGAAAGTTGGCCGATTGGATAGGTAACTGGCTGTCTGATCGAAGACAGGGTGGTGGTGGATGGAAAATTTTCGGACTGGAGGCAGGTTGCTAGCGGAGTGCCGCAGGGATCAGTGCTTGGTCCTCTGCTCTTTGTGATTTTTATTAATGACTTAGAGGAGAGGGTTGAAGGGTGGATCAGTAAATTTGCTGATGACACCAAGATTGGTGGAGTAGTGGATGAGGTGGAGGGCTGTTGTAGGCTGCAAAGAGACATAGATAGGATGCAAAGCTGGGCTGAAAAATGGCAAATGGAGTTTAACCCTGATAAATGTGAGGTGATTCACTTTGGTAGGACAAATTTAAATGTGGATTACAGGGTCAAAGGTAGGGTTCTGAAGACTGTGGAGGAACAGAGAGATCTTGGGGTCCATATCCACAGATCTCTAAAGGTTGCCACTCAAGTGGATAGAGCTGTGAAGAAGGCCTATAGTGTGTTAGCTTTTAGTAACAGGGGGTTGGAGTTTAAGAGCCGTGGGGTTATGCTGCAACTGTACAGGACCTTGGTGAGACCACATTTGGAATATTGTGTGCAGTTCTGGTCACCTCGCTATAAGAAGGATGTGGAAGCGCTGGAAAGAGTGCAGAGGAGATTTACCAGGATGCTGCCTGGTTTGGAGGGTAGGTCTTATGAGGAAAGGTTGAGGGAGCTAGGGCTGTTCTCTCTGGAGCGGAGGAGGCTGAGGGGAGACTTAATAGAGGTGTATAAAATGATGAAGGGGATAGATAGAGTGAACGTTCAAAGACTATTCCCTCGGGTGGATGGAGCTATTACAAGGGGGCATAACTATAGGGTTCATGGTGGGAGATATAGGAAGGATATCAGAGGTAGGTTCTTTACGCAGAGAGTGGTTGGGGTGTGGAATGGACTGCCTGCAGTGATAGTGGAGTCAGACACTTTAGGAACATTTAAGCGGTTATTGGATAGGCACATGGAGCACACCAGGATGATAGGGAGTGGGATAGCTTGATTTTGGTTTCAGATAAAGCTCGGCACAACATCGTGGGCCGAAGGGCCTGTTCTGTGCTGTACTGTTCTATGTTCTATGTTCTAATATCTCCTTGCATTGCCCGTTATCAAATGTTGTTTCAGAATTCTCTTGTGCAGGCCTTCAACATGTTAGCACTATTATGACGAAGGGTCATCCAGACTAGAAACATTGGCTCTATTCTCTCTCCACAAAGGCTGCCAGACTTGCTGAGGTTTTCCAGCATTTTCTGTTTTTCCTTCAGATTCCAGCATCCGCAGTATTTTGCTTTTATATAAATACACATTATTGTGCTGTGGAAGAACCAGGGGAGACAGTCTAAGAATCAGGGGACAGAGAGGCAGAGAAACTTTTTCTCTCAGGATATCGTTCGTCAGTGGAGGATGGGTCATTGAATTTCTTCAATCCCTACAGTACAGAAGGAGGCCATTCTATGACCCTCCAAATGATCACTCTTCACAGGCCCACTTCCCTGTCCTACCTCCGTAATCCTGCCCTTTTGCCATGGCTAATCTACCTAACCTACACATCTTGGGACACTAAGGGGCAATTTATCATGGCCAATCTAACTAACCTGTACATCTTTGGATTGTGGGAGGAAACCGGAGCACGCAGAGGAAACCCACGCAGACACTGGGAGAACGTGCAAACTCCACGCAGACAGTGACCTGAGGTTGAAATTCAATCTGGGTCCCTGGTGATAGCAGGTAGCAGTGCTAATCACTGTGCCACTGTGGTTAAGTTAGATTTTTGATCGACAAGGGGAGTCAAGGGTTATGGGGGACAGATTGGAAAATGGAGTTGGGATCACAATCTGATCAGCCATGATCTTATTGAATGGAGGAGCAGGCTTGAAGGGCTGAATGGCCGACTTTTGCTGCTAAGTCCTATGTTCCTAAGAATTTGCAGTTACAAAGTACTCATAACATCACCCAAGACCCATGTCAAAATGGATGTTTAGTTAAAGAGGAGATAGTCAAATGGTTGTCCATTGGCTGAACTGGATGATGGGTTTGGAGAGCTCTGAAGGAGAGGGAATACATTCAGGAACATGGCTCAGAGCCAGAAAGGACATTGCGAGGGGCAAGGAGCAGAGCAGCAATGTGTTGTTTCAGGTTGTTGCAACTCCACACACTTTAGAATCACACTCTTGTTGGATACAAGCGTTCAGAGATGGGATTGCCTGAGTGAGAGAGACAGATTATGGAAGTACTTGGGTTTGTAATGTGTTATAGAGAGCAACACACAGTCACAGAGACACAGATAGTCACAGAGAGAGATGGACTGAGTGTGCCAGACAGACATAGACAGAGAAAGAGAGGGATGAATACCGTGGGAAAGACAGAGATAGAAAGAGAGAGGTAGCTACAGCTGGACAGAGAGGCAGGCTGTGGGCTTGTGTTCAGGCTTTCAGTTGTTAGTTGTGAATATAGCAGATGGGAAAGTGGCTGAATATCCAAAACCGTCCAATCAGATCACAAGCAGCCGGCTCACTTTTACATTGTTGCAGAAGCGGGAGCAGTGTAAGAATTGGGTGACTGGCAACCAATGGTGAAAGACCAGCGGGAGCTGGTTGGATGCGAGTGTTCACGTAATGAAATCTCCAAGGCCAATCAGAGCGGGCAACCCCTCCAGGCAGTCATTGGGTTCTTGGTACTGACTAGGAGACCCTTATTGCCCCCACACTTGATGTGTCGCATGAGAGTGTTGCTGATCAGGTCTGACACATTGTATGTTGTCAGGAAATAAAGCTGCAGCTGGAGGCCAGGCACCCGGCCAGGGCAAGGGGTCTCGCTGAGGCTGTGGGCCCACATCAGCCCGAGCATTCCCTTGAAGTTGTGGGTCCCGCTGCAACCACATGTTCCACTTAGGGTCTTGCCTGCTGTCAGGGAAGGTCTTTTGGATACTGGTCTTTGTTGTTACTTTAACTCCTCTGTCTCTTTGTTGTAGGTTATCTCCGCTATCTCCAGAATCTCCCATCATGCTGCTGTCCAGAGCAAAGGCATCAGGTAACCATGGCAATGCATTAAGCTTGGTGCGTGCGTGTGATAATTGTCTGTTTATGGGTCCTTCTGCCTGTGTGAGGGTTATGGGTTTAAAGGGCTGAACTTTCATGTGTGAGGCAGTGCATGTGTGTATCTCTGTCTCTCGGTGTGGGCACAGTAAGAAGTCTAACAACACCAGGTTAAAGTCCAAAAGGTTTATTTGGTAGCAAAAGCCACAAGCTTTCGGAACAGGTTGTTCCTTCGTCAGGTGAGTGGGAATTCTGATCACAAACAGGGCACAAAGACACAAACTCAATTTACATGAATAATGATTGGAATGCGAGTCTTTACAGCTAATCAAGTCTGAAAGATACTGACAATGTGGGTGGAGGGAGCATTAAGCACTGGTTAAAGAGATGTGTACTGTCTCCAGACAGGACAGCCAGTGAGATTTTGCACATCCAGGCAGGTTGTGGGGATTACAGATAGTGTGACATGAACCCAATATCCCGGTTGAGGCCGTCCTCGTGTGTGCGGAACTTGGCTGTCAGTTTCTGCTCAGCGACTCTGCGCTGTCGTGTGTCGGGAAGGCCGCCTTGGAGAACGCTTACCCGGAGATCAGAGGCTGAATGCCCGTGACCGCTGAAGTGCTCCCCAACAGGAAGAGAACACTCTTGCCTGGTGATTGTCAAGCGGTGTTCATTCATCCGTTGTCGTAGCGTCTGCATGGTTTCCCCAATGTACCATGCCTCGGGACATCCTTTCCTGCAGCGTATCAGGTAGACAACATTGGCCGAGTTGCAAGAGTATGTAACGTGTACCTGGTGGATGGTGTTCTCGCGTGAAATGATGGCATCCGTGTCGATGAGCCGGCATGTCTTGCAGAGGTTGCTGTGGCAGGGTTGTGTGGTGTCGTGAACACTGTTCTCCTGAAGGCTGGGTAGTTTGCTGCGGACAATGATCTGTTTGAGGTTGTGCGGTTGTTTGAAGGCAAGAAGTGGGGGTGTGGGGATGGCCTTGGCGAGATGTTTGTCTTCATCAATGACATGTTGACATGTTGGGCGGCACGGTGGCACAGTGGTTAGCACTGCTGCTTCACAGCTCCAGGGGCCTGGGTTCGATTCCCAGCTTGGGTCACTGTCTGTGTGGAGTTTGCACATTCTCCTCATGTCTGTGTGGGTTTCCTCCGAGTGCTCCGGTTTCCTCCCACACTCCAAAGATGTGCTGGTTAGGTTGATTGGCCATGCTAAAATTGCCCCTTATGTCCTGAGATGCGTAGGTTAGAGGGATTAGCGGGTAAATGTGTAGGGATATGGGGGTAGGACCTGGGTGGGATTGTGGTCGGTGCAGACTCGATGGGCCAGATGGCCTCTTTCTGCACTGTAGGGTTTCTATGATTCTATGTTGAAAGCTCCGGAGGAGATGTCATAGCTTCTCCGCTCCGGGGAAGTACTGGACGACGAAGGGTACTCTGTCCACTGTGTCCCGTGTTTGTCTTCTGAGGAGGTCAGTGCGGTTTTTCGCTGTGGCGCGTCGGAACTGTCGATCGATGAGTCGAGCGCCATATCCTGTTCTTATGAGGGCATCTTTCAGCGTCTGGAGGTGTCTGTTGCAATCCTCCTCATCTGAGCAGATCCTGTGGATACGGAGGGCTTGTCTGTAGGGGATGGCTTCTTTAACGTGTTTAGGGTGGAAGCTGGAGAAGTGGAGCATTGTGAGGTTATCCGTGGGCTTGCAGTACAGTGAGGTGCTGAGGTGACCGTCCTTAATGGAGGTGCGTGTGTCCAAGAATGCAACCGATTCCGGAGAGTAGTCCATGGTGAGTCTGATGGTGGGATGGAACTTGTTGATGTCATCATATAGTTGTTTCAGTGATTGTTCACCATGAGTCCAAAGGAAGAAAATATCATCAATGTATCTAGTGTACAGCATCGGTTGAAGGTCCTGTGCGGTGAAGAAATCTTGTTCGAACCTGTGCATGAAGATGTTGGCATATTGAGTTGCGAATTTGGTCCCCATGGCTGTTCCGTGTGTCTGGATGAAGAACTGGTTGTTGAAGGTGAAGACATTGCGGTCCAGGATGAAGCGGATGAGTTGTAAAATTGCATCTGGAAACTGGCAGTTGTTGGCGTTGAGTACTGAGGCAGTTGCAGCAATGCCATCATCGTGGGGGATGCTGGTGTAGAGTGCCGAGACATCCGTTGTGACGAGGAGTGCTCCTGGTTCAACTGCTCCCTGTGTGCTGAGTTTCTTTAGGAAGTCCGTAGTGTCGCGACAAAAGCTGTTTCGATGTGGGGACAGCAACGTGTGAGGGGGTATGACCGTAAACACCTGTGGAGATCTCACTGAAGGCACTGTGTAAATGCAGCCTGATACTGTGTTTATGAAGTATTGTATCCAGGGCCACCAGACCCTTCCTGTACAGGACATGAGCTCGCTTTTTCTTCACAGATGCTGCCAGACTTTTCCCAGCATTTTTTATTTTTGTTTCAGGTTTCCAGCTTCTGCAGGATTTTGTTTGAGCCGATAATCCAGATGTGGCCCAAGCAGAGGTTACACATCTGGAGCATCATTTCTAACCTTTGTATTCCAAACTTCTTTGATAAAGACCAACAATGCATTGACCTTTCCTGTACCAGTCCACTAACTTCAGCTTATTCTGTACTTTGATTCTTTATCTCGGTTTTCCCCAGTTCCTTCATTCCCCTCATTTGAAAAATACTCTGATTACCTGGAGCCTGCACCGGATTCCTCCCTCTTCCTCAAGCTGAACTGCAGTTGTCGCAATTTCTCCCACTCACTGAATCTGTCAATGATCCTTTGCAACTTTTTGCCTCCACCTCTGGTATTCCTGTCCCTTCTAAAGTATTGTCAAACTTGGAGAGAGGAGACTCTGTTCCTTCATCGAAGTCTCTGATAAATGTAGTGAAAATATCAGTCCTGGGGAAAACAGTGGTGTCATGGTTCAGGTCAGAAACTCCAAAGTGTTTATGAAGCCCGCCTGAATCACAAGTTTTACATCTTGAAGCTTGCTAGGATAAGCATGAGATGTTTCACTTCAGGTATGATTCAAGTGAGCCACCCCGAGGGAGCTTTTATCAAACAAAGTTTATTTACGAACACAGTTCACATGTATGGTAAGAAAATTAGCAAGAACTTTTATCAATTACAAACAAGAAACAAAACAACAACAACTTAATGAATATCTCTAATGATGTTCCACTTGAAACCAAAACTCAATAAATAAAACCCTTTAAACAGATTTATCGCTGCACAGGCTGAAGCTCTCATGATACTTGGAACCTGTTCCCTGGGTTGACTGCTGATTTCAAATGATCTTGAAAACTCAGAGCAGCTTGCGGTCTTCAACTCCCCCAAAAACACCAAAATGTAGGCTCTTTACTGCAGCATGACAATAAGTTGTGCATTCAGCGAAATGGTAAAACTTTCAAAGCAAAACAGAGCAAGAAAGAGACTTCTTTTCCAGCTTGCTTCTAAGTCTGCCTCTGGCACTGCAGCCAAAACCAAACTAATAACAACCCTTGTCACCTGACTGACAGTTATTTTTTTCTCCTTCCCGCCAATGACATCACTTGAGGCTGTGAGCATGATTTTCTTTTAAAACTTTCTTAAAGGGACACTAACATCAGACTGGTCACTTCCGCCAATCAGAAAACATTGCCATTATCCCCAATTTCAGTCTCCCACTTACCAACCCAACTTCCAACTTCCTGCATCCTCAGTTTTACCAAACATTTCTTGTGTGGAACTGGATCGAAAGTCTTATGGAAATCCATCTCGAACCCAGCCACAGACTCTTCATTAGTGACTCACTCAAAATATTCAATTAACTCACACTTGGCACATCTTGAACAAATCCAGACTGGCTCCCTGATCAGCTCATGTTTGTTTAAGGATAGAGTGATGCAGGTGACAGAATACGGAACCGCCTAAACACTGATTGACAGAGGCCCAGAGTTAAACCACTGATGAGGGATTCCCCTTTCGCACAGCTGTCTGGCACCATTTAAAGTTAATGCCTTGTGAGACTGAATTCCTTCAGCAGCGATTTCCACCTGTCACAAAAGATCAGCCCATATAGATGTCATTGACAAAAGCTGCTTGTAACATGTCGACACAGTTACACACTGTGAAATACAGCAGGTTTCACAGAGCCTGAAACAGTTCGGGGGAAGCATGTGTGACAATAAAATGTGCTTATTTACTGAAAATATCAAGAGGAAGGGGAATGAATATGTGTCGATGGCATTATCGGCAATGCAGCACTTAGACTGTCAGGGTCAGTGCTGAGGGAGTGCCGCACTGTCAGAGGGTCAGTACTGAGGGAGTGCCGCACTGTCAGAGGGTCAGTACTGAGGGAGTGCCGCACTGTCAGAGGGTCAGTGCTGAGGGAGTGCCGCACTGTCAGAGTGTCAGTGCTGAGGGAGTGCCGCACTGTCAGAGGGTCAGTACTGAGGGAGTGCCGCACTGTCAGAGGGTCAGTGCTGAGGGAGTGCCGCACTGTCAGAGGGTCAGTACTGAGGGAGTGCCGCACTGTCAGAGGGTCAGTGCTGAGGGAGTGCCGCACTGTCAGAGGGTCAGTACTGAGGGAGTGCCGCACTGTCAGAGGGTCAGTACTGAGGGAGTGCCGCACTGTCAGAGGGTCAGTGCTGAGGGAGTGCCGCACTGTCAGAAGGTCAGTGCTGTGGGAGTGCCGCACTGTCAGAGGGTCAGTACTGAGGGAGTGCCGCACTGTCAGAGGGTCAGTGCTGAGGGAGTGCCGCACTGTCAGAGGGTCAGTACTCAGGGAGTGCCGCACTGTCAGAGGGTCAGTGCTGAGGGAGTGCCGCACTGTCAGAGGGTCAGTGCTGAGGGAGTGCCGCACTGTCAGAGGGTCAGTACTGAGGGAGTGCTGCACTGTCAGAGGGTCAGTGCTGAGGGAGTGCCGCACTGTCAGAAGGTCAGTGCTGAGGGAGTGCCGCACTGTCAGAGGGTCAGTACTGAGGGAGTGCCGCACTGTCAGAGGGTCAGTGCTGAGGGAGTGCCGCACTGTCAGAGGGTCAGTACTGAGGGAGTGCCGCACTGTCAGAGGGTCAGTGCTGAGGGAGTGCCGCACTGTCAGAGGGTCAAAGAACAAAGAAAATTACAGCTCAGGAACAGGGCCTTCAGCCCTACAAGTCTGCACCGACCATGCTGCCCGACTGAACTAAAACCCCCTACCCTTCCGGGTAGGGGGTTTTGGTTCAGTCGGGCAGCATGGTCGGGGACCATATCCCTCTATTCCCATCCTATTCATGCACTTGTCAAGACGCGCCTTAAAAGTCACTATTGTATCTGCCTCCACTACCTTCCCGGGCAACGAGTTCCAGGCACCCACCACCCTCTGTGTAAAAAAAAACCTGCCTTGTGCATCTCCTTTAAACCTTAAACCTGTGCTCCCTCGTAATTGACTCTTCCACCCTGGGGAAAAAGCTTCCGACTATCCACTCTGTCCATGCCTCTCATAATCTTGTAGACTTCTATCAGGTCTCCCCTCAACCTCCGTCGCTCCAGTGAGAACAAACCAAGTTTCTCCAACCTCTCCTCATAGCTAATGCCCTCCATACCAGGCAACATCCTGGTAAATCTTTTCTGTACCCTCTCCAAAGCCTCCACATCCTTCTGGTAGTGTGCCGACCAGAATTGAACACTATATTCCAAGTGCAGCCTAACTAAGGTTCTACAAAGCTGCAACATGACTTGCCAATTTTTAAACTCAATGCCCTCTTGCTCTTTATATATAAAGCCTTGGAATTTTCTTTAATCCTGCTGGCCAATGACTTTTTGTGACCCCTTTTAGCCCTCCTAACTCCTTGCTTAAGTTTCTTCCTAATTTCCTTGTATTCCACACTTGCTTTGTATGTTCCCAGCCTCCTAGCTTTGACAAATGCTTTCTTTTTCTCTTTGACTAGGCTCACAATATCTCTCGTTATCCAAGATTCCCTAAACTTGCCATACTTATCCTTCATCCTTACAGGAATGCGCCGGTCCTGAATCCCTATCAACTTACACTTGAAAGCCTCCCACATGCCAGATGTTGATTTGCCCTCAAACAGCTGCCCCCAATCTTTCTGCCTAATATTGTGGGAATTAGCCTTCCCCTAATTTAGCACTTGAGAACTACACTTATCTTTATCCATCTGTACCTTAAAGCTTACAGAATTTGGGACGGCAATGGCCTCGTGGTATTGTCGCTAGACTATTAATCCAGAAACTCAGCTAATGTTCTAGGGACCCGGGTTCGAATCCCACCACAGCAGATGGTGGAATTTGAATTCAATAAAAAATATCTGGAATTAAGAATCTACTGATGACCATGAAACCATTGTCGATTGTCGGAAAAACGCATCTGGTTCATTAATGTCCTTTAGGAAAGTAAATTTGCTGTCCTTACCCGGTCTGGCCTACATGTGACTCCAGAGCCACAATAATGTTGTTGACTCTCAACTGCCCTCGGGCAACTAGGATGGGCAATAAAAGCGACGCCCATGTCCCATGAATGAATATGAATATTAAAAAGAAATTGTGGTCACTGTTCCTGAACTGCTCCCCTACTGAAACATCAACCACCTGGCCGGGCTCATTCCCCAATACCAGGTCCAATATGGCCCCTTCCCTAGTTGGACTATCTACATACTGTTTCAAGAAGCCCTCCTGGATGCTCCTTACAAACTCTGCCCCATCCACGCCCCTAGCACTAAGTGAGTCCCAGTCAATATAGAGGAAGTTAAAATCTCCCACCACACCAACCCTGTTACTTTTACACCTTATCTGTTCCTCTATCTCCCACTCGCTGTTGGGAGGCCTATAGTAAACCCAAACACCTTCCCTATTTCTGAGCTCTACCCATATTGCCTCTCTGTATGAGCCCTCCGAGGTGTCCTCCCGGAGTACAGCTGTGATATTCTCCTTAACCAGTAGTGCAACTCCCCCACCCCTTTTACATCCCCTTCTATCCCACCTGAAGCAACTGTATCCTGGAATGTTAAGCTGCCAATCCTGTCCTTCCCTTAACCAAAGTTTCTGTAATGGCAACAACATCATAGTTCCTCGTACTAATCCAAACTCTAAGTTCACCTCCGTTACCTGTCACACTTCTCGCACTGAAGCAAATGCACTTCAGTCCACTGGACCCTCTTTGATCAGCAAACACACCCTGTCTACTCTTCTTCTGAGTCTAACTGGCCCTGCTCTCTAATGCCCCTTCAGCTAATTCACCTTTGCTTTGGTTCTCACCCTCCTGCCAAACTAGTTTAAATCCTCCCGTGTGACACTAGCAAACCTCCCGACCGGAATATTTATGCCCCTCTAGTTTGGATGCAACCCGTCCTTCTTGTACAGATCCTACCTGCTCCGGAAGAGACCCCAATGGTCCAGATATCTGAAACCCTCCCTCCTACACCAGCTGTTTAGCCACGTGTTAAGCTGCACTATCTTCCTATTCCTGGCCTCATTGACACGTGGCACAGGGAGTAATCCTGAGAATACAATCCTAGAGGTCCTGCTTTTTAACTTTCTACCTAACTCCCTAAACTGCTGCTACAGGACCTCATCGCTTTTCCTGCCTATGTCGTTAGTACCAATATGTACCACGACCTCTTCCTTCAGAATGCTTTCTGCCCATTCAGAGACATCCTGGACGCAGGGAAGCAACAGACCATCCTAGAGTCTCTTTCACATGAACAGAAGCGTCTATCTGCACCCCTAACTATAGAGTCCCCGATAACTATTGCCCTAGTGCTCTTTGTCCTTCCTTGCTTATCAGAGCCAGCCGTAGTGCCACTGCTCTGGTTGCTGCTACTGGTATCCCCTGATAGGCTGGCAGAAGTCGGGAACCCTGGATGACTCGGGATATTGAGGCCCTGGTCAAGAAGAAGAAAGAGGCACATGACATGCATAGGCAGCTGGGATCACGTGAATCCCTTGAAGAGTATAGGGGGTGTAGGAGTAGAGTTAAGAGAGAAATCAGGAGGGCAAAAAGGGGACACGAGATTGTTTTTGCAGATAAGGCAAAGGAGAATCCAAAGAGCTTCTACAAATACATAAAGGGCAAAAGAGTAACAAGGGAGAGAGTAGGGCCTCTTAAGGATGAACAAGGTCATCTATGTGCAGATCCACAAGAGATGGGTGGGATCCTAAATGAATATTTGTCATCAGTATTTACTGTTGAAAAAAGCATGGATGTTAGGGAACTTGGGGAATTAAATAGTGATGTCTTGAAGAGTGTACATATTACAGAGGAGGAGGTGCTGGAAGTCTTAAAGCGCATCAAGATAGATAAATCCCCGGGACCTGATGAAGTGTATCCCAGGATATTGTGGGAGGCTACGGAGGAAATTGCGGGTCCCCTAGCCGAGATATTTGAATCATCGATAGTCACGGGTGAGGTGCCTGAAGATTGGAGAATGGCAAATGTTGTGCCTTTGTTTAAAAAGGGCTGCAGGGAAAAGCCTGGGAACTATAGGCCAGTGAGCCTCACATCTGTGGTGGGTAAACTGTTGGAAGGTATTTTGATAGACAGGATCTACAGGCATTTAGAGATGCAAGGACTGATTAGGGACAGTCAGCATGGCTTTGTGAGTGGAAAATCATGTTTCTCAAATTTGATTGCGTTTTTTGAAAGGGTAACCAAGAAGGTAGATGAGGGCAGTGCAGTTGATGTTGTCTACATGGACTTTAGCAAAGCTTTTGACAAGGTACCACATGGTAGGTTGTTGCATAAGGTTAAATCTCACGGGATTCAGGGTGAGGTATCTAAATGGATACAAAATTGACTTCTTGACAGAAGCCAGAGGGTGGTTGTAGAGGGTTGTTTTTCAAACTGGAGGCCTGTGGCCAGCGGTGTGCCTCAGGGATCAGTGCAGGGTCCACTGTTATTTGTCATTTATATCAATGATTTGGATGAGAATATAGGAGGCATGGTTAGTAAGTTTGCAGATGACACCAAGATTGGTGGCATAGTGGACAGTGAAGAAAGTTATCTCCAATTGCAATGGGATCTTGATCAATTGGGCCAGTGGGCTGAAGAATGGCAGATGGAGTTTAATTTAGACAAATGCAAGGTGATGCATTTGGTAGGTTGAACCAGGCAGGACTTACTCAGATAATGGTAAAGCGTTGGGGAGAGTTACAGAGCAAAGAGATCGCGGGGTACATGTTCATAGCTCCTTGAAAGTGGAGTCACAGGCGGACAGAGTGGTGAAGAAGGCATTCGGCATGCTTGGTTTCATCGGTCAGATCACTGAATATAGAAGTTGGAATGTCTTGTTGAAGTTGTACAAGACATTGGTAAGGCCACACTTGGAATACTATGTACAGTTCTGGTCACCCTATTATAGAAAGGATATTATTAAACTAGAAAGAGTGCAGAAAAGATTTACTAGGATGCTACTGGGACTTGATGGATTGAGTTATAAGGAGAGGCTGGATAGACTGGGACTTTTTTCTCTGGAGTGTAGGAGGCTGAGGGGTGATCTTATAGAGGTCTATAAAATAACGAGGGGCACAGATCAGCGAGATAGTCAATATCTTTTCCCAAAGGTAGGGGAGTCTAAAACTAGAGGGCATAGGTTTAAGGTGAGAGGGGAGAGATACAAAAGTGTCCAGAGGGGCAATTTTTTCACACAGAGGGTGGTGAGTGTCTGGGACAAGCTGCCAGAGGTAGTAGTAGAGGCGGGTACAATTTTATCTTTTGAAAAGAATTTAGATAGTTACATGTGTACGATGGATATAGAGGGATATGGGCCAAATGTGGGCAATTGGGATTAGCTTAGGGGTTTAAAAAAGGGCGGCATGGACAAGTTGGGCCGAAGGGCCTGTTTCCATGCTGTAAACCTCTATGACTATGAATCCTCGAAAAGCCAGACAATGCTGATCATTTGAGCGACTCGCTGTCTTTCGTGAAGAATCTTCAACCTTCCAGTGAAAGATCTGCTTTCAGAAGCTGAGGAAGTTAAACTAATCAGCAGCAAGTTCCTTTCTTTCACAGAGACACTCGATCCAGGGCAGATATTGGAGGTCTGAATCTCTCCGGTCTTCTTGGAGTGAGGGCTGAGTGGAGGATACAGAAAGCACTGCAGCAGAGTGACCATCCCCATGACGACCTGCTGGACCTGAATTGGCTTTTCCTGAAAAGTGTTGAGGAACATTCCCTTGCTGCACTGAGTGACCTCTTGGGGATTGAGATCCTGGAAAATGATTAATCCTTCCCATTGATGGATTCACCTCATGACATCTTTGCTGTCTTTTTGAAGGATTGGTTGTGCTTTTAGTGGCTGAACAACATTCAGATCTGAATTCCACTGAATCTACCAACACGTTGCCAATCCACCTAACCTGCACATCTTTGGAGTGTGGGAGGAAACCGGAGCATCCAGAGGAAACCCACACAGACACATAAAGAACATGCAAACTCCACACAGTCACCGAGGCCGGAATTGAACCTGGCTCCCTGGCACTGTGAGGCAGCAGTGTTAACCACTGCTGCCCTTTGTAGGATCACACTGCTGAAGAGCTGGCACCTTGCCATGGGGAAAGTCAATTAGCATCTACATTTCTGTCCCAGCACAAAGTTGTCTTCCCTCCAGGCTGCAGGTCAGCACAGAGGCTGTGACTCAGTCTGAAGCTGCAGAATTCTGTACAGCAATCTGGTCTCCGTCGCTTACAGGAAATCCATCTCATTGCAGAAGGTGAGGCTGTCTTGTCTCCTTATTCTCAGCACGTCTTCCCACTGCCCAGAGTGGGGTGACCTCATACAGAGTGGAATGTGGCTCTCTGTGTACCACTGCCCCCAGAAAGTAGACAGTCCTCGCAAAATATCATTGACAAATCACATCTTTTTCTGACAGTCTTCTCAGATATTGGTTACTTTTTCCTCCATTGTCCAAGTTTATTGAAATCTCGGATCTCCAATGCCTTTTCAGTCTTGGGCGTGGCAGTGAAGGGTGGGGTGGCAGAGGGCCCGGAGGGGGGTGCGGGGCTGTGGCAGTCTTCCCTGGAGTTGAAGATCTTTCCTCTTTGGAAGCTTCTAACCAGAGTCCTTTGAGAGGGACCTGAGTTCTTCTCTTCTGGTCCCCGAGTGTCCAAGGGTTCATTGTCTTCAATCTTCTCCCTCGGATTTGTCTTTCCTGGAAAGGATTTTCTCATTCTTACAATTCAGTCATCCTGAAAGTTATGCACTGCCTTGCAGCAATGCTGGTGAAGTTCTCCCATTCTGCAGATTCTGATGTCCCACCGGCTGCTAAAGAAAGCTCTCATGTCTCCAAGATATCAGTTGCGGACAATTCAATCTCGCAAGAGCTGTGCCTTGGTAGATAAAGACATAGCTTCATGTTAAAAAGTAGGAGAGTATTCTTTGGAGGAGGTGTAGTATAAGCGGTGAACTGGTGCGATAGGTTAATGTATGACGTAGATAATAATGATACTATTGACACTAATAATTAATGTGTCAGGAGAGGTTACAGGTAAGGCATGGTTCCAACCTCCCCTCCCCGAATCACACTCTCATGAGGGAGTGAGAGAGGGGGATGGTCTGACACAAGATTGACGGATGTCAGTTAGGTTTAAGGTGAGAGGGGGAGAGAGATACAAAAGGGTCCAGAGGGGCAATTCTTTCACACAGAGGGTGGTGAGTGTCTGGAATGAGCTGCCAGAGGTAGTAGTAGAGGCGGGTACAATTTTGTCTTTAAAAAAGCATTTAAATAGTTACATGGGTACAATGGGTACAGAGGGATATGGGCCAAATGCGGGCAATTGGGACTAGCTTAGTGGTTTAAAAAAAAGTGGCGGCATGGACAAGTTGGGCCGAAGGGCCTGTTTCCATACTGTAAACCTCTGACTCTATGTCAGTAATATGTAATATTACCTTGTGTGAGAGAAAGAGAGAGCGAGGTTGGAATCACACTTAGGAGCATGGTTTAAAGTTTTTAAAGTTTATTTATTAGTCACAAGTAGGCTTACATTAACACTGCAATGAAGTTACTGTGAAAATCCCCTAGTCACCACACTCTGGCACCTGTTCAGGTACACTGAGGGAGAATTTAGCAAGGCCAATGCACCCTAACCAGCATGTCTTTCGGAGTGTGGGAGGAAACCGGAGCACCCAGAGGAAACTCACGCAGACACGGGGAGAACGTGCAAACTCCACACAGACAGAGTTCCAAACTGGGAATCGAACCTCGTTGCCACCCTTTACACAATGTCGTGCTAACAAGCAAGTGTTACGCAGATACCAAAGTATGTCAACAATATAAGGAACAAGTCCCAAACCTAATGCCCAAGATAGAAAGACCCAATCTGGGAGCAGT
Organism: Mustelus asterias; assembly: GCF_964213995.1. Classification (NCBI taxonomy): domain Eukaryota; kingdom Metazoa; phylum Chordata; class Chondrichthyes; order Carcharhiniformes; family Triakidae; genus Mustelus; species Mustelus asterias. Next base: position 1,068,864 of record NC_135813.1, on the reverse strand, counting down.
GAGGATGTGAGGGCAGGTTGTTTGGTGTTTAACCGTGTTGTTCTTTGTCTTTCCCAGGCCCTTTCCTTCAGAGGAGACAGCAGTGGATGATGATGTTTATCGCAGCCTGGAGGAGCTGGCAGAGTGAGTCTCAGCATTTACTTTATCCCCGTTATTACCTGGGCAGTCCTATTTTCCTCTGTTCCTATCAGTGTGAAGTAGAAACGCCACAGGGTATGAGGGTTGAGTGTGTAAGGCTGGATGGGATGCTGAATTGCACTGGTGTAAAGGCTCTGATATGTTGATGCACTCCAGATATGCAAAACATACCAATCAGTGCAGCACATTGGAGGCACACACTTCCTGGCTTTTACGGTCTGTGTGAGATTGGAGGTGGGGTTAGTGTTGGGAACACAACTGAGAAACAGTGCTCATTGCGCCCGTACCCCAGTGAGCGCCAGTGTTAGTGGGACCCGTACCCCAGTGAGAGTCAGTGTGTGTGGGACCCGTACCCCAGTGAGAGTCAGTGTGTGTGGGACCCGTACCCCAATGAGAGTCAGTGTGTGTGGGACCCGTACCCCAGTGAGAGTCAGTGTGTGTGGAACCCGTACCCCAGTGAGAGCCAGTGTGTGTGGGACCCGTACCCCAGTGAGAGTCAGTGTGTGTGTGACCCGTACCCCAGTGAGAGTCAGTGTGTGTGGAACCCGTACCCCAGTGAGAGTCAGTGTGTGTGGACCCATACCCCAGTGAGAGTCAGTGTGTGTGTGACCCGTACCCCAGTGAGAGTCAGTGTGTGTGGAACCCGTACCCCAGTGAGAGTCAGTGTGTGTGTGACCCGTACCCCAGTGAGAGTCAGTGTGTGTGGGACCCGTACCCCAGTGAGAGTCAGTGTGTGTGGGACCCGTACCCCAGTGAGAGTCAGTGTGTGTGGGACCCGTACCCCAGTGAGAGTCAGTGTGTGTGGGACCCGTACCCCAGTGAGAGTCAGTGTGTGTGGGACCCGTACCCCAGTGAGAGTCAGTGTGTGTGGGACCCGTACCCCAGTGAGAGTCAGTGTGTGTGGGACCCGTACCCCAGTGAGAGTCAGTGTGTGTGGGACCCGTACCCCAGTGAGAGTCAGTGTGTGTGGGACAGGTCCTCCAACTCCCCAATGCCTGTGAAACATGAACAAGGCTCAAGTCAGGAGTTGAACGGAATTCTCCCCACTTGCTTGGACGAGTGCAGCTCTCACAGCACTCGAGAAGCTTGACACAATCCTGGACTAAGTAGCCCTGATTGGCTCCCCATATTCCATCTTAAACATCCACTCCCTCCAGCACCGACGCTCAGGAGCAGGCGTGTGAACCATCTACAAGATGGACTGCAGCTACTCACCAAGACTCCTTCAACAACATCATCCAAAACCACAATCTCTACAATGCTGAAGACAGGGGTAACAGATAGCTGGGAACACCACACCTGGGTGCTCCCCTCCAAGTCAATTCCCATCCTGACTTAGAAATATATCACTGTTCCTTCACTATTACTGGGTCAAGATCCTGGAACTCCCTCCCTAACAGCACTGTGGATGTACTGACACCAAATGTTTTAAGGAGGCGGCTTACCACCACTTTCTGATGGGAATCAGGGGTGGGCAATAAATGCTGGCCTTGTCAGCGACACCCACATCCTATGAAAGTCCATAAGGAATAGGAACAGCAGTAGGCCATTCAATAGGATCGTGGCTGATCCGACATTCTTCACGCCAACTTTCCTGCCCTTTCCCCGTAACCCTGGATTCCCTTCCTGATCAAAAATCTATCTATCTCAGCCTTAAATATACACACGGACTCCACCCCACAGCTCACTGCGAAAAGGAGTTTCAAAGACTCACAACCCTCTCGGGGAAGAAATTCTTCCTCGTCTCAGTCTTAAATTGGTCCCCCTTTATTCTGAGACTATATCCCCCTGGTCTTAAACTCTTCCATGAGGAGACACGTCCTCTCAGCATTTACCCTGTCGAATTCCTTAATAATCTGAAATGTTTCAGTGAGATCACCTCTCATTCTTCGAACTTCCAATGAGTAGAGTCCCAACCAGTTTAACCTTTCCTCATTAGACAGCCCCTCCACACCGGGGATCATCCTAGTGAACCTTCTCTGAACTGCCTCCAATGAAATAATATCTTTCCTTAAATATGGGGAACAAAACTGCTCCCAGTGCTCCAGATCTGGTCTCACCAGTATCTTGTACAGTTGCAGCAAGACTTCCCGACCCTTATACGCCAACCCCCTTGAAATAAGGGCCAACATTCCATTTGTTCTCACTGGAATGACGGAGGTTGAGGGGTGACCTGCTAGATGTCTAGTAGAAGAAGTCTTCTGATAGCAGCTCAATGCCCCGGCCGATGAAGGCAAGCATGCCGTGTGCCTTCTTGACGACTTTCTCCACCTGCATTGCCACTTTCAGTGACCTAGGGTTCTGCCATTTACTGTATATTTCCTATCTGTATTAGACCTTCCAAAATGCATTACCTCACATTTGTCCGGATTAAACTCCATCTGCCATCTCTCCGCCCAAGTCTCCAACTGATCTATATCCTGCTGTATCCTCTGATGGTCCTCATCGCTATCCGCAAATCCACCAACCTTTGTGTCATCCGCAAACTTACTAATCAAACCAGTTACATTTTCCTCCAAATGATTTAGAAATTCTGTTTTTTTTTTAAAGCTGTGTAGTTGGTACTGATTTGTACCACAACCATCGGCGATTCAGCTTCCCTCTTCAGAATGTCCAGTAGCCGCTCCGAGACATCCTTGACCCCTAGCATCAGGGAGGCAACATATCATCCTGGAGTCCAGTTCTGGCCAGAGAAATGCCCATCTGTCCGAATAAAAAAAATCAACCCTTGATCCTGAGACTGTGTCCCTGTGTGCTAGATTCCCCAGTCAGAAGAAGCCACCTATCAGTGTCTCAGAAGGGCTTTTAGAGTGGGTATAAAATCCTGAATGGGGTGAGTGTATGAACCTGGTAGTATTTTCTCGTAGTTCAAGGCAGGAAGGAGCAGTGTCCGGGTACAAGGCTCAGGTTGATGACAGGTAGTATTTCGGAAAGGGTGAGATCTCTGAACGGACCAGAAGGTGAGGAACGGAGTAGGATTCTTTCAGCAATGGCCTCAGTTGAACTTGTGTTAACTGCTCCAAGTGAATGTTCCCTGGAATGCCCCACTCTAGGGTAAAGAGAAAAGGAAACACTTGCATTTATTTAGTGCTTCAGATGATGGAGCTGTGTTGAAGTGTAGCCACTGTTGTGATGTAGGAAATGCGCAGCCAGCTTGGGCGCACACCAGATATCCTGTTTATGATGTTGATTGAAGGCTAAATATTGACCCGAGGGCACCAAGGGGAACTCCCTTCCTCCTCTTCAAAACACTGCACCGACCCCAACAGGGAGCACTGACCCTCTGACAGTGCAGCACTCCCTCAGTACTGACCCCCTGACAGTGCAGCACTCCCTCAGTACTGACCCCCTGACAGTGCAGCACTCCCTCAGTACTGACCCCCTGACAGTGCAGCACTCCCTCAGTACTGACCCTCTGACAGTACATCACTCCCTCAGTACTGACCCCCTGACAGTGCAGCACTCCCTCAGCACTGACCCCCTGACAGTGCAGCACTCCCTCAGCACTGACCCCCTGACAGTGCGGCACTCCCTCAGTACTGACCCTCTGACAGTGCTGCACTCCCTCAGCACTGACCCTCTGACAGTGCTGCACTCCCTCAGCACTGACCCTCTGACAGTGCTGCACTCCCTCAGCACTGACCCTCTGACAGTGCGGCACTCCCTCAGCACTGACCCTCTGGCAGTGCGGCACTCCCTCAGTACTGACCCTCTGACAGTGCGGCACTCCCTCAGTACTGACCCTCTGACAGTGCGGCACTCCCTCAGTACTGACCCTCTGACAGTGCGGCACTCCCTCAGTACTGACCCTCTGACAGTGCGGCACTCCCTCAGCACTGACCCTCTGACAGTGCAGCACTCCCTCAGCACTGACCCTCTGACAGTGCAGCACTTCCTCAGCACTGACCCTCTGACAGTGCGGCACTCCCTCAGCACTGACCCTCTGACAGTGCAGCACTCCCTCAGTACTGACCCTCTGACAGTGCGGCACTCCCTCAGTACTGACCCTCTGACAGTGCGGCACTCCCTCAGCACTGACCCTCTGACAGTGCAGCACTCCCTCAGCACTGACCCTCTGACAGTGCGGCACTCCCTCAGTACTGACCCTCTGACAGTGCAGCGCTCCCTCAGTACTGACCCTCTGACAGTGCGGCACTCCCTCAGCACTGACCCTCTGACAGTGCGGCACTCCCTCAGCACTGACCATCTATCTTGGAGCCCAGGCCGCTCCCTCAATCGTCGGCCTTTCTCTGGGTCAGTCCTTTTGATGTGTTTTATTTTTTCCAGCGAGCATGATCTGGGAGAGGAAATCTACGACTGTGTTCCATGTGACGATGATGGCGATGACATTTATGAGGACATCATCAAGGTGGAGGTTCGGCAACCAATGGTAAATGCTGCGAGTGACGTGTAACCCCAGACAGCCAGAGAAGGCGGGAGTTTCCAGCCAATTCCTGAGTGTGTCCACTCTCTCCCCCCTCCCCCTCTCACCCCCCTCCCCCTCTCTCCCCCCTCCCCTCCCTCTCCCCCCTCCCCTCTCTCTCCTCCCTCCCCTCCCTCTCCCCCCTCCCCTCCCTCTCCCCCCTCCCCTCTCTCTCCTCCCTCCCCTCTCTCTCCCCCCTCCCTCTCTCTCCTCCCTCCCCTCTCTCTCCTCCCTCCCCTCCCTCTCCCCCCTCCCCTCTCTCTCCTCCCTCCCCTCCCTCTCCCCCTCCCCCTCTCTCCTCCCTCCCCTCTCTCTCCTCCCTCCCCCTCCCGCTGCCCCCTCCCCCTCCCGCTGCCCCTCCCCCTCCCGCTGCCCCCTCCCCCTCCCGCTGCCCCCTCCCCCTCCCGCTGCCCCCTCCCCCTCCCGCTGCCCCCTCCCCCTCCCGCTGCCCCCTCCCCCTCCCGCTGCCCCTCCCCTCCCGCTGCCCCCTCCCCCTCCCGCTGCCCCCTCCCCCTCCCGCTGCCCCCTCCCCCTCCCGCTGCCCCCTCCCCCTCCCGCTGCCCCCTCCCGCTGCCCCCTCCCCCTCCCGCTGCCCCCTCCCCCTCCCGCTGCCCCCTCCCCCTCCCGCTGCCCCCTCCCCCTCCCGCTGCCCCCTCCCCCTCCCGCTGCCCCCTCCCCCTCCCGCTGCCCCCTCCCCCTCCCGCTGCCCCCTCCCCCTCCCGCTGCCCCCTCCCCCTCCCGCTGCCCCCTCCCCCTCCCGCTGCCCCCTCCCCTCCCGCTGCCCCCTCCCCCTCCCGCTGCCCCCTCCCCCTCCCGCTGCCCCCTCCCCCTCCCGCTGCCCCCTCCCCTCCCGCTGCCCCCTCCCCCTCCCGCTGCCCCTCCCCCTCCCGCTGCCCCCTCCCCTCCCGCTGCCCCCTCCCCCTCCCACTGCCCCCTCCCCCTCCCGCTTCCCCCTCCCGCTGCCCCCTCCCCCTCCCGCTGCCCCCTCCCCCTCCCGCTGCCCCCTCCCGCTGCCCCCTCCCGCTGCCCCTCCCCCTCCCGCTGCCCCCTCCCCCTCCCGCTGCCCCCTCCCCTCCCGCTGCCCCCTCCCCCTCCCGCTGCCCCCTCCCGCTGCCCCTCCCGCTGCCCCCTCCCGCTGCCCCCTCCCGCTGCCCCCTCCCGCTGCCCCCTCCCGCTGCCCCCTCCCGCTGCCCCCTCCCGCTGCCCCCTCCCGCTGCCCCCCCGCTGCCCCCCTCCCGCTGCCCCTCCCGCTGCCCCTTCCGGTGCCCCTCCCCCTCCCGCTGCCCCCTCCCCCTCCCGCTGCCCCCTCCCCCTCCCGCTGCCCCCTCCCCCTCCCGCTGCCCCCTCCCCCTCCCGCTGCCCCCTCCCCCTCCCGCTGCCCCCTCCCCCTCCCGCTGCCCCCTCCCCCTCCCGCTGCCCCCTCCCCCTCCCGCTGCCCCCTCCACCTCCCGCTGCCCCCTCCCGCTGCCCCCTCCCGCTGCCCCCTCCCGCTGCCCCCTCCCCCTCCCGCTGCCCCCTCCCCCTCCCGCTGCCCCCTCCCCCTCCCGCTGCCCCCTCCCCCTCCCGCTGCCCCCTCCCCCTCCCTCTGCCCCCTCCCCTCTCTCTGCCCCCTCCCCCCCTCTCTGCCCCCTCCCCCCCTCTCTGCCCCCTCCCCCCCTCTCTGCCCCCTCCCCCCTCTCTGCCCCCTCTCCCCCTCTCTGCCCCCTCCCCCCCTCTCTGCCCCCTCCCCCCCTCTCTGCCCCCTCCCCCCTCTCTGCCCCCTCCCCCCCTCTCTGCCCCCTCCCCCCCTCTCTGCCCCCTCCCCCCCTCTCTGCCCCCTCCCCCCCTCTCTGCCCCCTCCCCCCCTCTCTGCCCCCTCCCCCCCTCTCTGCCCCCTCCCCCCCTCTCTGCCCCCTCCCCCCCTCTCTGCCCCCTCCCCCCCTCTCTGCCCCCTCCCCCCCTCTCTGCCCCCTCCCCCCTCTCTGCCCCCTCCCCCCCTCTCTGCCCCCTCCCCCCCTCTCTGCCCCCTCCCCCCCCTCTGCCCCCTCCCCCCCTCTCTGCCCCCTCCCCCCCTCCCTGCCCCCTCCCCCCCTCCCTGCCCCCTCCCCCCGTCCCTGCCCCCTCCCCCCCTCCCTGCCCCCTCCCCCCCTCCCTGCCCCCTCCCCCCCTCCCTGCCCCCTCCCCCCCTCCCTGCCCCCTCCCCCCCTCCCTGCCCCCTCCCCCCCTCCCTGCCCCCTCCCCCTCTCCCTGCCCCCTCCCCCTCTCCCTGCCCCCTCCCCCTCTCCCTGCCCCCTCCCCCTCTCCCTGCCCCCTCCCCCTCTCTCTGCCCCCTCCCCCTCTCTCTGCCCCCTCCCCCTCTCTCTGCCCCCTCCCCCTCTCTCTGCCCCCTCCCCCTCTCTCTGCCCCCTCCCCCTCTCTCTGCCCCCTCCCCCTCTCTCTGCCCCCTCCCCCTCTCTCTGCCCCCTCCCCCTCTCTCTGCCCCCTCCCCCTCTCTCTGCCGCCGCCTCCCTCTCTCTGCCCCCTCCCCCTCTCTCTGCCCCCTCCCCCTCTCTCTGCCGCCGCCTCCCTCTCTCTGCCGCCGCCTCCCTCTCGCTGTGTGCCTCCCTCTCTGTTTCTCTCTCTCTCTCCCCATCCCTTTTTCCCTGCTCTCTCTCCACTTGCCCTCTGTGAAGTGAAATCCCAGAACTCCCTCCTTAACAGCACAGTGGGGACTGCAGCAGTTTGAGAAGGCAGCTCACCCCCATCCCCACCACCGACCCAACCCCCACCCCCACCATCAGCACCACCCCCACCCCCACCATCAGCAACACCCCCACCCCCACCACCACCCCCACCCCCACCATCAGCACCACCCCCACCACCACTGCCCCCACCACTCCCATCAGCACCACCCCCACCATCAGCACCACCCCCACCCCCACCACCACTGCCCCCACCACTCCCATCAGCCCCACCCCCACCATCAGCAGCACCACCACCCCCCCCCCCCCCCCCCCCCCCCCCACCCCCATTCCGATCTTTACTTTTTCTAAAAAACTGTTTTTGTTCATCATTTATTGAGACATTCGGGTCTTTGCCCAACGTTAGGGTTACTTGACGGGTCAGCTGGGAATGCCCACACCCTGTGAAAGAATAAGTTTTAGAAAGTTCCGGTTTGTTTGCTCCTTAATTGAAGATTGGGAAGTATTTCTAATGGGGATTGCAGTTTCCATTGCATTCCAAGATTAGAAAGTGGCCTGTGTTGGATGTACAGGTTGATGTGGCTGTGAGATTCTGGATAGAATGTGTTGCTGCTGTTATTTTACTGGAGCTCTTTATTTCCGATGCTGCAGATTCGATACATGCAGGTAAGCAGCTGTAACCGAGCTCGCTGCCCCTCTAACCCCCTGCTCATTTCATCAACATCTCACACACTCAGTCTGTGATGTCCCAAAGCAATTTATTCTTCATTTGGTCTCTGCTCTCTCAGAGATGTTGCATGTGAACCAGAACATCCCCCGGACACTGCCCCGTGTGACCGCCCGTCCCCGGACACTGCCCAGTGTGACCGCCCGTCCCCGGACACTGCCCAGTGTGACCGCCCGTCCCCGGACACTGCCCAGTGTGACCGCCCGTCCCCGGACACTGCCCAGTGTGACCGCCCGTCCCCGGACACTGCCCAGTGTGACCGCCCGTCCCCGGACACTGCCCCGTGTGACCTCCCGTCCCCAGACACTGCCCCGTGTGACCGCCCGTCCCCGGACACTGCCCCGTGTGACCGCCCGTCCCCGGACACTGCCCAGTGTGACCGCCCGTCCCCGGACACTGCCCCGTGTGACCGCCCGTCCCCGGACACTGCCCCGTGTGACCGCCCGTCCCCGGACACTGCCCAGTGTGACCGCCCGTCCCCGGACACTGCCCAGTGTGACCGCCCGTCCCCGGACACTGCCCCGTGTGACCGCCCGTCCCCGGACACTGCCCAGTGTGACCGCCCGTCCCCGGACACTGCCCCGTGTGACCGCCCGTCCCCGGACACTGCCCCGTGTGACCGCCCGTCCCCGGACACTGCCCCGTGTGACCGCCCGTCCCCGGACACTGCCCCGTGTGACCGCCCGTCCCCGGACACTGCCCCGTGTGACCGCCCATCCCCGGACACTGCCCCGTGTGACCGCCCGTCCCCGGACACTGCCCCGTGTGACCGCCCGTCCCCGGACACTGCCCCGTGTGACCGCCCGTCCCCGGACACTGCCCCGTGTGACCGCTCATCCCCGGACACTGCCCCGTGTGACCGCTCGTCCCCGGACACTGCCCAGTGTGACCGCTCGTCCCCGGACACTGCCCCGTGTGACCGCTCATCCCCGGACACTGCCCCGTGTGACCGCTCGTCCCCGGACACTGCCCCGTGTGACCGCTCGTCCCCGGACACTGCCCCGTGTGACCGCTCATCCCCGGACACTGCCCCGTGTGACCGCTCGTCCCCGGACACTGCCCCGTGTGACCGCCCGTCCCCGGATGCTGCCCCGTGTGACCGCCCGTCCCCCGGACACTGCCCCCTGTGACCGCCCGTCCCTGGACACTGCCCAGTGTGACCGCTCGTCCCCGGACACTGCCCCGTGTGACCGCTCGTCCCCGGACACTGCCCCGTGTGACCGCTCGTCCCCGGACACTGCCCCGTGTGACCGCTCATCCCCGGACACTGCCCCGTGTGACCGCTCGTCCCCGGACACTGCCCCGTGTGACCGCCCGTCCCCGGATGCTGCCCCGTGTGACCGCCCGTCCCCCGGACACTGCCCCCTGTGACCGCCCGTCCCCGGACACTGCCCCGTGTGACCGCCCATCCCCGGACACTGCCCCGTGTGACCGCCCGTCCCCGGACACTGCCCCGTGTGACCGCTCATCCCCGGACACTGCCCCGTGTGACCGCTCGTCCCCGGACACTGCCCCGTGTGACCGCCCGTCCCCGGATGCTGCCCCGTGTGACCGCCCGTCCCTGGACACTGCCCCACGTGACCGTACATCCCCGGACGTCGCCCCGCGCCCCCAGCGCCCCGCACCCCGTCCCCGCGTGGCCACCCGCCCCCGCACCCCGCACCCCGCCCCCGCGTGGCTGCCCGCCCCCGCACCCCGCCCCCGCGTGGCCGCCCGCCCCCAGACACTGCCCCGCGTGACCATCCACCCAGTCCATGTTGTAACTCTCCCTCACCCAATCATTCGTACTCGATGCTGCAATGATGATGAGTTTGGTGTTCTGTGTCTTTAACAGAAGTTGGGGATGACGGAGGATGATAAAAGGAACTGTTGCCTGCTCGAGATCCAAGAAACAGAAGCCAAGTATTACAAAACACTCGAGGACATTGAGAAGGCAAGTACCTGTGCCCCGTCCCAGCGTCCATTCCCAACGGCAGCCCATTACACAACCCCATCCTGCAACATGCATCGCAATGGGCAGCACTCCCTCAGTACTGACCCTCTGACAGTGCGGCACTCCCTCAGTACTGACCCTCTGACAGTGCGGCACTCCCTCAGTACTGACCCTCTGACAGTGCGGCACTCCCTCAGTACTGACCCTCTGACAGTGCGGCACTCCCTCAGCACTGACCCTCTGACAGTGCGGCACTCCCTCAGTACTGACCCTCTGACAGTGCGGCACTCCCTCAGTACTGACCCTCTGACAGTGCGGCACTCCCTCAGCACTGACCCTCTGACAGTGCGGCACTCCCTCAGCACTGACCCTCTGACAGTGCGGCACTCCCTCAGCACTGACCCTCTGACAGTGCGGCACTCCCTCAGCACTGACCCTCTGACAGTGCGGCACTCCCTCAGCACTGACCCTCTGACAGTGCGGCACTCCCTCAGCACTGACCCTCTGTCAGTGCGGCACTCCCTCAGCACTGACCCTCTGACAGTGCGGTACTCCCTCAGCACTGACCCTCTGACAGTGCGGCACTCCCTCAGCACTGACCCTCTGACAGCGCGGCACTCCCTCAGCACTGACCCTCTGACAGTGCGGCACTCCCTCAGTACTGACCCTCTGACAGTGCGGCACTCCCTCAGCACTGACCCTCTGACAGTGCGGCACTCCCTCAGTACTGACCCTCTGACAGTGCGGCACTCCCTCAGTACTGACCCTCTGACAGTGCGGCACTCCCTCAGTACTGACCCTCTGACAGTGCGGCACTCCCTCAGTACTGACCCTCTGACAGTGCGGCACTCCCTCAGCACTGACCCTCTGACAGTGCGGCACTCCCTCAGTACTGACCCTCTGACAGTGCGGCACTCCCTCAGTACTGACCCTCTGACAGTGCGGCACTCCCTCAGCACTGACCCTCTGACAGTGCGGCACTCCCTCAGCACTGACCCTCTGACAGTGCGGCACTCCCTCAGCACTGACCCTCTGACAGTGCGGCACTCCCTCAGCACTGACCCTCTGACAGTGCGGCACTCCCTCAGCACTGACCCTCTGACAGTGCGGCACTCCCTCAGCACTGACCCTCTGACAGTGCAGCACTCCCTCAGCACTGACCCTCTGTCAGTGCGGCACTCCCTCAGCACTGACCCTCTGACAGTGCGGTACTCCCTCAGCACTGACCCTCTGACAGTGCGGCACTCCCTCAGCACTGACCCTCTGACAGCGCGGCACTCCCTCAGCACTGACCCTCTGACAGTGCGGCACTCCCTCAGTACTGACCCTCTGACAGTGCGGCACTCCCTCAGCACTGACCCTCTGACAGTGCGGCACTCCCTCAGTACTGACCCTCTGACAGTGCGGCACTCCCTCAGTACTGACCCTCTGACAGTGCGGCACTCCCTCAGTACTGACCCTCTGACAGTGCGGCACTCCCTCAGTACTGACCCTCTGACAGTGCGGCACTCCCTCAGTACTGACCCTCTGACAGTGCGGCACTCCCTCAGTACTGACCCTCTGACAGTGCGGCACTCCCTCAGTACTGACCCTCTGACAGTGCGGCACTCTCTTGGTGCTTGCTGGCCTCTGTTGTGAACAGGTACTGTTGGGTGACTCGAACCCATGACCTGATTCTTGAGAGTGTGACCCACTGTGCCCCAGCTGGCAGCTGAGCAGGTTTAACAGCAGCCTGGGGGAGACTGGAGGCTAACACTGTTGTAGACATTGTTTGATGTGGAGTTGCCAGCTTTAGACTGGTGTAGGCACAGTAAGTAACAACACCAGGTTGAAGTCTAACAGGTGTATTTGGTAGCACTAGCTTTTGGAGCACTGCTCCATCATCAGGTGAGTGGCACTCACTGATGAAGAGGCAGCGCTCCGAAAGCTTGTGCTACCAAATACACCTGTTGGACTTTAACCTGGTGTTGTGAGACTTCTTACTGTAGACATTGGTTGTGTTTGTGGTGAATGCTGAATGGACTCAGCATCTGACCAGGAGGAGACCACCTGACCCTGTGCCTCTTTGTGATTCTCTTGTGCTGCTCTGTGCTGCCTTAACGCTCTCTCTGTGCCGGTTACAGAATTACATGATCCCATTAAAGACCGTGCTGAGTGCCCAGGAAATGGAGGCTATATTCATCAACATGGAGGTCAGTGTTTCCCTGTTTCTGTCGGTCAGTGAATAAATCCAAACCATCTCTCCCTGCAGAGCAGCCAGCCATTCATCTACCCCCGAGGCCAAGTGCGATACTTCACTGTCTCTACTGAGGGAGGGGGTTACAGCTGGCACTGGGGTCCCGGGTGAGGGAGGGGGTTACAGCTGGCACTGGGGTCCCGGGTGAGGGAGGGGGTTACAGCTGGCACTGGGGTTCCTGGTGAGGGAGGGGGGTATATAGCTGGCTCTGGGGTCCCGGGTGAGGGAAGGGGGTATATAGCTGGCTCTGGGGTTCCTGGTGAGGGAGGGGGGTATATAGCTGGCTCTGGGGTCCCGGGTGAGGGAGGGGGGGTATATAGCTGGCTCTGGGGTCCCGGGTGAGGGAGGGGGGTACATAGCTGGCTCTGGGGTCCCGGGTGAGGGAGGGGGGTATATAGCTGGCTCTGGGATCCCGGGTGAGGGAGGGGGGTATATAGCTGGCTCTGGGATCCCGGGTGAGGGAGGGGGGTATATAGCTGGCTCTGGGATCCCGGGTGAGGGAGGGGGGTATATAGCTGGCTCTGGGGTCCCGGGTGAGGGAGGGGGGTATATAGCTGGCTCTGGGGTCCCGGGTGAGGGAGGGGAGTATATAGCTGGCTCTGGGGTCCCGGATGAGGGAGGGGAGTATATAGCTGGCTCTGGGGGTGAGGATTGAAAAGCATTGCACTCCGGTTTAACAGTCAGGATTCTTTGTGAGAGATGATTCCAGGATGCTGCAGAAGAATAAATCTTTACGTTGCACAGTAATACTTCGGTTGTAGAATCAGCAAAGACTCCTCACAAGCTACAGGATATTTACTCGGAACACATTAAAACATCATTCATTGTCATTGGCACAAATCTAAAACACTGAGGATTTCTGAGCTGCAGCTGGAAACTCCCCCTTCGTTAATCATCTTGGAGATTCAGGGGCAAACGTCGGAGAAACAAGTATCAGGATGTGCTGATTGGCGGCGGGCAGGTTAAGAAGCAGCTGTAAATATTCTTTACCAATTGGCAGCATTCCTTGGCAAACAACAACTGAATATTCAATGTTGCAGTTTGTTTGGTGGAAGTGACCTCGTCCTGTTTATTCACAGGTATTAGACTTGTGATTGTGAAGGGTACAGAGCCACACTGGCAGGATATCTGTGCCCTGCCCTTGCCCTGGCCCTGTTCCCTCGCCCTGGCCCTGGCCCTCACCCTGGCCCTGTTCCCTCGCCCTGGCCCTGGCCCTCACCCTGGCCCTGTTCCCTCGCCCTGGCCCTGTTCACTCGCCCTGGCCCTGGCCCTCACCCTGGCCCTCACCCTGGCCTTGGCCTTGGCCCTGGCCCTCACCCTGGCCCTCACCCTGGCCCTCACCCTGGCCCTCACCCTGGCCCTCACCCTGGCCCTCACCCTGCCCTTGGCCCTGGCCCTCACCCTGGCCTTGGCCCTGGCCCTCACCCTGGCCCTCACCCTGGCCCTGTTCCCTGGCCCCGGCCCCTTGCGCTGATTTACAGACTAACATCAAGTTACTTTGTTCCTATTGACTCTTGGGAAAATATGACAAAAGGAGTTTTATTTTAGAAATCTGACTTTTGATAATTTTATAATATGTAAATCGAATGTGGCAATGGAGCAGGAGCAGAGTAGGTCTGCGACTGTTACCGGGGCTTAGAAACCAGAGGGCTGGATTAATTATCCTGAGACATGAGTTCAAATCCCACTACAGCAGCTGGGGTCATTTAAATTCAGTTAGTTCAATAACTGGTGGGGCTCTGCTGACTCGATGGTTTGAATGTGTATTGCTGAGAAAAGAGGCATTTTGTCAATTATTTTCATCTTGCACTCATCAGGACAATCACAAGTGTTAGGGGAATCAACAAACTACTGTATGCAAAGAGAGAGCCGATTGGTTGGCAAGTGGCTCTGATTGGCAGAGTTGTCGCCATGGAGAATGCACCAGTTGATGTTAACTGACAGTATCATATATCCCAAAGACTGGTGGATCGTATCAAACAACGTGTCCCAGCTGCCGAGCGCAATGGGCAAGGTACAGACCGTACCCAACCAGCCAGTGCTTGTAAAACTCCAAACACTGTGTTCAACATTTGATATGATTCTGTGATTGGACAACAATTGCTAAATAATCCTCAGTGTGCTAAAATGAAGATTGTCAGGTTTGCAGTGCAGTGCGTTTGCATTACCGGAAGCCAACTATATTAACACAGGGTCATGTTATTTGCAGACAGAAAGGACAGGTACACACATTGTGCCAATTTCAGCTAAACAAAATAAGTGACAGTCATTTGCTGGTTCATTCCTCAGAGCAATGCCTTGACCAATCAGATTCAAGCTACCTGATATAAATTTCAATCAGTGTTTGGCAATTAATTATCAGTCACCATCAACTGGTGCATTCACCAATACAATGCCTCTACCAATCAGAGTCCACTTGCCAAACAATCAGAACCGTCTTCTCGCAGCATAAGGTTGTTTCCCGAACATTGGTGTTCTTGTGAATTGTCCTGATGAATGCACGATGAAAAGCTTTGACAAAATGTCTCTTTTTTTTTCAGCAATGCTCAAGTTCTGTGTTACCAAACGACTCGAGGGTGGTACAGAACCATGCCAAAAGTGTAGGTTCAACCCCCGGACCAGCTGTAACAGTTCATGGACTCCATGCCACCTCATCTTGCCTCATGCTTGCAGAGTGATTCGCCCCAAGCCAAATAGGACCAATTGTCTCTCATTAGTGGAGAGATCAGCCCATGGTCCTTCAGAAACTATGGCTAAATTACCTTAATTACCAATTTAAATAAATCTGAAATAAGAACCTATCTTGCATCAGTGATAGAAACATAGAAAAACTACAGCACAAAACAGGCCCTTTGGCCCCACAAGTTGTGCCGAACATATCCCTACCTTCTCGGCCTACCTATAAATAGAAACATAGAAAAACTACAAAATTGTGAGCATTAAATGATCAGATTGTTGGAAAATGTGACTCCAAACCCACAACAATGTGGTTCACTCTTAACTGCCTTCTAAAAATGACCCAACAATGCATTGTGTATATTCATGAAGGTGGCTCTATCCCACATTCTCAAGAACAATTAGAGACAGGCAGTAAGCTCTGGCCTTGTCAGCTATACCGATATCCTGTGAATGAATATTTTAGTCTTGATGTTCTTGATGTGTGAGTTGGACCTCCGTTTGAGTGCTGGGAATAATCTGTGTGCCTCTGGTGAGTAGCTGTCTAAACACCAACCATTCCCTCTCTGTTACAGGAATTAATTCGAGTGCATTATAATTTGCTGAGAGCCATTGACTTAGCAGCAATCTCAGGAGGTAATACGCTCTACAAAGTCTTCCTGGATTTCAAAGAGCGGTAAGATTTTGGGTCGGCAATAATTTCTCTCTCTGTGCCTCTGAGTTTCCTGTGTGTTAGTGAGGTAGTGTGTGTAACTGTCGCTGTCTCAGTATGACTGTGTCTGTCACTGTCAGTATGTCTGTCTCTCTCTCAGTCCCTGGGTGCCTGTTAGTTTTCCGGGTTGATTTGCACTATCTAACTATATTCCTTTAGTGTCCTACACTTCGAGGTGGCCAAACGAGGCTTTCTGGAAAGTTTGTGTGAACGAGCTAGTAAGAAGTCTCTCAACACCAGGTTAAAGTCCAACAGGTTTATTTGGTAGCAAAAGCCACAAGCTTTTGGAGCGCTGCTCCTTCGTCAGGTAAGTGGGAGTTCTGTTCACAAACAGGGCATATAAAGACACAAACTCAATTTACAAAATAAGAACATAAGAAATAGGAGCAGGAGTAGGCCATCTAGCCCCTCGAGCCTGCCCCGCCATTCAATAAGATCATGGCTGATCTGATCGTGGTTTCGTTCCACTTACCCACCTGCTCCCCATAACCCTTAATTCCCTTATTGATCAGAAATCTATCTATCTGTGACTTAAACATATTTAACGAGGTAGCCTCCACTGCTTCAATGGGCAGAGAATTCCAGAGATTCACTACTCTCTGAGAGAAAAAGTTCCTCCTCAACTCTGTCCTAAACTGACTCCCCCTTATTTTGAGGCTGTGTCCTCTAGTTCTTGTTTCCTTTCTAAGTGGAAAGAATCTCTCTGCCTCTACCCTGTCTAGCCCCTTCATTATCTTATATGTCTCTATAAGATCTCCCCTCAGCCTTCTAAACTCCAACGAGTACAGGCCCAATCTACTCAATCTCTCCTCATAAGCTAACCCCCTCATCTCCAGTATCAACCTGGTGAACCTTCTCTGCACTCCCTCCAAGGCCAATATATCCTTCCGCAAATAAGGGGACCAAAATTGCACACAGTACTCCAGTTGCGGCCTCACCAGTACCTTGTACAATTGCAGTAAGACCTCCCTGCTTTTATACTCCATCCCCTTCGCGATAAAGGCCAACATTCCATTTGCCGCCTTGATCACCTGCTGCACCTGCAAACTGAGTTTTTGTGATTCATGCACAAGGACCCCCCAGGTCCCTCTGCACAGTAGCATGTTGTAATTTTTCACCATTTCATTAATAGTTCATTTTACTATTATTCCTTCCAAAGTGGATAACCTCACACTTGTCAACATTATACTCTATCTGCCAGATCCTCGCCCACTCACTTAGCCTATCCAAATCTCTCTGCAGACTTTCCGCATCCTCCACGCAATTCGCTTTCCCACTCATCTTTGTATCATCCGCAAACTTTGTTACCTTGCACTCGGTCCCCTCCTCCAGGTGGTCTACGTATATGGTAAACAATTGAGGCCCCAGCACTGATATTGGTTTAACGCCGGCATCTCCACATCATGAACGAGCTATAGCAGAAGGGCAATGTTTAATGTGTTGGTGTCTCCCACTGGCCCAGCCCAGGGTGATATTTACAGAGCGCAGTACCTGGATTGAGATAGTGATCATTCAGTCAGTCATATTAAATGGAACTTTCCTTGGTTTGTTGCTGTGAGATTCTCGTTTCCAATTATTTCTTTGCAATCTCGTATTCGCTTCGAATTTCCAAATATTAAAGATTTTATTCTGGGTGTGAGCAGAAATGTTCCTCATAATAACTGCCCAATTCTGAAATATTTATCACTGTCAGAGCTGCAGCTTCTCAGCAACAGGTCAGCAGATATTTGACAGACACATTCAGGAATTCTGCTTCCCCGACTTATAAATCATCTGGATGCACTGTCCTTCCAATTGAGATTGGCCGGTACGATGTTGTGGGCATCACAGAGACGTGGCTGCAAGGGGATCAGGGCTGGGATCTAAATATTCAAGGATATGTGTCCTATCGGAAGGACAGGCAGATGGGCAAAGGGGGCGGGGTTGCATTGTTAGTAAGGAATGAAGTTAAATCAATAGCAAGAAGCGATATAGGATCAGCAGACGTAGAATCTGTGTGGGTAGAGTTGAGGAATCACAAAGGTAAAAAGACCCTGATGGGAGTTATGTACCGGCCCCCGAGCACTCGTCAGGATGTGGGGCAGAAAATAAATCAGGAGATAGAAGAGGCAATATTACAATAATCATGGGGGACTTCAATATGCAGACTGGGAAAGTCAGGGAGGTAGTGGATCCCAAGAAAAGGAATTTGTGGAATGTCTAAGAGATGTTTTTTGCAGCAGCTTGTGACAGAGTCTCCTAGATTTGGAGTTGGTGATGTGTAATGAGGCAGACTTGATTAGGGAACTTAAGGTGAAGGAACCCTTAGGGAGCAGTGACCACAATATGATAGAATTTACCCTGCAGTTTGAGAGGGAGAAGCTGGAGTCGGATGTAACGGGATTACAATTAAAGGCAACTACAAAGACACGAGAGAGGAGCTGGCCAGAGTTGATTGGAAAGGGAGCCTCGCAGGGGAGACAGTGGAACAGCAATGAGAGGAGTTTTTGGAGGTTATTCGGGAGGCACAACAGAAATTCATCCCAAGGAGGAGGAAACATGCTGAGGGGAGGACGAGGCATCCATGGCTGACGAAGGAAGTCAAGGACAGCATAAAAGCAAAAGAAAAAGCATACAAAGTGGCGAGGATTAGTGGGAAGCCGGAGGATTGGGAAACCTTTAAAAGCGAGCAGAGGACAACTAAAAAAGCAACAAGGGGGGAGAAGATGAAATATGAGTGTAAGCTAGCTAGTAATATAAAAGAAGATGGGAAGAGTTTTTTTCAATATATAAAAGGTAAGTGAGAGGCAAAAATAGCCATTGGACCGCTGGAAAATGAGGCTGGAGAAGTAATAATAGGAAACAAAACAATGGCAGAGGAACTGAATAGTTACTTTGCATCAGTCTTCACGGTGGAAGGCACCAGTGGGATACTGGAGCTCCAGGAGAGTCAGGGGGCACAGGTGAGTGTAGTAGCCATTACGAAGGAGAAGGTTCTGGGGAAACTGAAAGGTGGATAAACCACCTGGACCGGATGGACTATACCCCAGGGTTCTAAAAGAGATAGCTGAGGAAATTGTGGAGGCATTGGTGGTGATCTTTCAGGAATCACTGGAGGCAGGGAGGGCCCCAGAGGACTGGAAAGTAGCTAATGTACACCGCTGCTTAAGAAAGGAGGGAGGCAGCAGACGGGAAATTATAGGTCGGTTAGCCTGACTTTAGTCATTGGCAAGATTTTAGAGTTATTAAAGATGAGATCGTGGAGTACTTGGAAGTACATGATAAAATAGGACTGAGTCAGCACGGCTTCGTCAAGGGGAGGTCATGTCTGACAAATCTGTTAGAGTTCTTTGAGAAGATAACAAGGAAGTTAAATAAAGGAGAACCAGTGGACGTGATTTATTTAGATTTCCAGTTGGCCTTTGACACGGTGCCACATAGGAGACTGTTAAATAAGTTCAGTGCCCATGTGAGGAATAAAAGAATGACCAGGGTGAGGTTAGGGCCGGTCAAGGACAGTAGTGGGAACTTGTGTATGGAGTCAGTAGAGATAGGCGAGGTGATGAATGAATACTTTTCTTCAGTGTTCACCAAGGAGAGGGGCCATGTTTTTGAGGAAGAGAAGGTGTAACAGGCGAATAGGCTGGAGGAAATAGATGTTCGGAGGGAGGATGTACTGGCAGTTTTGAATAAACTGAAGGTCGATAAGTCCCCTGGGCCTGATGAAATATATCCTAGGATTCTTTGGGAGGCAAGGGATGAGATTGCAGAGCCTTTGGCTTTGATCTTTGGATCCTCACTGTCCACGGGGATGGTGCCAGAGGACTGGAGAGTGGCGAATGTTGTTCCTCTGTTGAAGAAAGGGAATAGAAATGACCCTGATAATTATAGACCGGTTAGTCTTACTTCGGTGGTTGGTAAATTGATGGAAAAGGTCCTTAGGGATGGGATTTACGACCATTTAGAAAGATGCGGATTAATCCGGGATAGTCAGCACAGATTCGTGAAGGGCAAGTCGTGCCTCACAAATTTGATTGAGTTTTTTGAGGAGGTAACTAAGTGTGTTGATGAAGGTAGGGCAGTTGATGTCATATACATGGATTTTAGTAAGGCGTTTGATAAGGTCCCCCATGGTTGGCTTATGATGAAAGCAAGGAGGTGTGGGATAGAGGGAAAGTTGGCTGATTGGATAGGTAACTGGCTATCTGATCGAAGACAGAGGGTGGTGGTGGATGGAAAATCTTCGGACTGGAGGCAGGTTGCTAGCGGAGTGCCACAGGGATCAGTGCTTGGTCCTCTGCTCTTTGTGATTTTTATTAATGACTTAGAGGAGGGGGCTGAAGGGTGGATCAGTAAATTTGCTGATGACACCATGATTGGTGGAGTAGTGGATGAGGTGGAGGGCTGTTGTAGGCTGCAAAGAGACATAGATAGGATGCAAAGCTGGGCTGAAAAATGGCAAATGGAGCTTAACCCTGATAAATGTAAGGTGATTCATGTTGGTAGGACTAATTTAAATGTGGATTACAGGGTCAAAGGTAGGGTTCTGAAGACTGGAGGAACAGAGAGATCTTGGGTCCATATCCACAGATCTCTAAAGGTTGCCACTCAAGTGGATAGAGCTGTGAAGAAGGCCTATAGTGTGTTAGCTTTTATTAACAGGGGGTTGGAGTTTAAGAGCCGTGGGGTTATGCTGCAACTGTACAGGACCTTGGTGAGACCATATTTGGAATATTGTGTGCAGTTCTGGTTACCTCACTATAAGAAGGATGTGGAAGCGCTGAAAAGAGTGCAGAGGAGATTTACCAGGATGCTGCCTGGTTTGGAGGGTAGGTCTTATGAGGAAAGGTTGAGGGAGCTAGGGCTGTTCTCTCTGGAGCGGAGGAGGCTGAGGGGAGACTTGATAGAGGTTTATAAAATGATGAAGGGGATAGATAGAGTGAACGTTCAAAGACTATTTCCTCGGGTGGATGGAGCTATTACGAGGGGGCATAACTATAGGGTTCATGGTGGGAGATATAGGAAGGATATCAGAGGTAGGTTCTTTACGCAGAGAGTGGTTGGGGTGTGGAATGGACTGCCTGCAGTGATAGTGGAGTCAGACACTTTAGGAACATTTAAGCGTTTATTGGATAGGCACATGGAGCACACCAGGATGATAGGGAGTGGGATAGCTTGATCTTGGTTTCAGATAAAGCTCGGCACAACATCGTGGGCCGAAGGGCTGTTCTGTGCTGTACTGTTCTATGTTCTATGGTGTTAAGGGTAAGATCCTGGCATGGAGAGAGGATTGGCTGACTGGCAGAAGGCAGAGAGTGGAGATAAAAGGGTCTTTTTCAGGATGGCAGCCGGTGACTAGTGGTGTGCCTCAGGGGTCGGTGCTGGGACCACAACTTTGCATTAATAATAATGTACATTATACATTAACAACATACACAATATACATTAATGAATGGGCGGAAGGAACTGAAGCCACTGTTACTATGTTTGCATGATGTGGAGATGCCAGCATGAAGGGGCAGCGCTCCGAAAGCTCATGCTACCAAATAAACCTGTTGGACTTTAACCTGGTGTTGTCAGACTACTTACTGTCCCTAAGTTTGCAGATGATACAAAGATATGTAGAGGGACAGGTAGTATTGAGGAAGCAGGGGGGCTGTAGGAGGACTTGGACAGGTTAGGAGAGTGGACAAAGAAGTGGCAGATGGAATACAATGTGGAAAAGTGTGAGGTTATGCACTTTGGAAGGAGGAATGGAGTCGTAGACTTTTCTAAATGGAAATATGCTTAGGAAATCAGAAACACAAAGGGATTTGGGAATCATTGTTCAAGATTCTCTTATGGTTAACTTGCAGGTTCAGTCGGCAGTCAGGAAGGCAAATGCAATGTTAGCATTCATGTCGAGAGGGCTAGAATACAAGAGCAGGGATGTACTTCTGAGGCTGTATAAGGCTCTGGTCAGACCCCATTTGGAATATTGTGAGCAGTTTTGGGTCCCATATCTAAGGAAGGATGTGTTGGCTTTGGAAAGGGTCCAGAGGAGGTTCACAAGAATGATCCCTGGAATGAAGAGCTTGTCGTATGAGGAACGGTTGAGGATTCTGGATCTGTACTCATTGGAGTTTAGAAGGATGAGGGGGGATCTTATTGAAACTTACAGGATACTGCGAGGCCTGGATAGAGTGGACGTGGAAAGGATGTTTCCACTCGTTGGAAAAACTAGAACCACAGGACACAACCTCAGGCTAAAGGGATGATCCTTTGTAACAGAGATGAGGAGGAATTTCTTTAGCCAGAGAGTGGTGAATCTGTGGAACTCTTTGTCGCAGAAGGCTGTGGAGACCGGGTCATTGAGTGCCTTTAAGACAGAGATAGATAGGTTCTGATTAATAAGGGGATCAGGGGTTATGGGGAAAAGGCAGGAGAATGGGGATGAGAAAAATATCAGCCATGATTGAATGGCAGAGCAGAGCTGATGGACCGAGTGGCCTAATTCTGCTCCTATGTCTTATGGTCTTATGGTCCAGCTTGGATACGATGTGGATTCTCCCCAGCTGTCACTGTGGCAGAGATCTGATCACAGGAATGTTGCAGCATTTTGAAAAGTTTATTTATTAGTCACAAGTCGGCTTACATTAACACTGCAATGAAGTTACTGTGAAAATCCCCTAGTCGCCACACTACGGCGCCTGTTTGGGTACATTGAGGGAGAATTTAGCATGGCCAATGCACCCTAACCAGCACGTCTTTCGGACTGTGGATGGGAACCGGAGCACCCGGAGGAAACCCACGCAGACACGATGAACGGGGAGAATGTGCAAACTCCGCACAGACAGTGACCCAAGCCAAGAATTGAACCCTGGTCCCTGGAGCTATGAGGCAGCAGTGTTAACCACTGTGCCGCCGTGATGCCCTGTGAAATCCTTTACAATGAAAGCTTTATTTTTTCTTATATGATTGGCCTCAGATTCCCCAGTGGGAAATGGGTCTGAGCCCAGTCGCCCACCCCAAAGCCCACCAGTGATTGTCCAGTGGGTCAGTGTTAATTACTGACTATTGTCCAGTGGGTCAGTGTTAATTACTAACCATTATCCAGTGGGTCAGTGTTAATTACTAACCATTGTCCAGTGGGTCAGTGTTAATTACTGACCGTTGTCCAGTGGGTCAGTGTTAATTACTGACTATTGTCCAGTGGGTCAGTGTAAATATTCATCATGGAGTGCGGTTACAAGTGGTGTACCTCAGGGATCTGTTTTGGGGCCACTGCTGTTTGTAATATTTATTAATGATCTGGATGAGGGTATAGTTGGGTGGATTAGCAAATTTGCTGATGACACCAAAGTCGGTGGTGTGGTAGACAGTGAGGAAGGGTGTCGTAGTTTGCAGGAAGACTTAGACAGGTTGCAAAGTTGGGCCGAGAGGTGGCGGATGGAGTTTAATGCGGAGAAGTGTGAGGTAATTCACTTTGGTAGGAATAACAGATGTGTTGAGTATAGGGCTAACGGGAGGACTTTGAATAGTGTGGAGGAGCAGAGGGATCTAGGTGTATGTGTGCATAGATCCCTGAAAGTTGGGAATCAAGTAGATAAGGTTGTTAAGAAGGCATATGGTGTCTTGGCGTTTATTGGTAGGGGGATTGAATTTAGGAGTCGTAGCGTTATGTTGCAACTGTACACAACTCTGGTGCGGCCGCACTTGGAGTACTGTGTGCAGTTCTGGTCCCCACATTACAGGAAGGATGTGGAGGCTTTGGAGAGGGTGCAGAGGAGGTTTACCAGGATGTTGCCTGGTATGGAGGGGAGATCCTATGAGGAGAGGCTGAGGGATTTGGGATTGTTTTCGCTGGAAAGGCGGCGGCTAAGAGGGGATCTTATTGAAACATATAAGATGATTAGAGGTTTAGATAGGGTGGATAGTGATAGCCTTTTTCCTCTGATGGAGAAATCCAGCACGAGGGGGCATGGCTTTAAATTGAGGGGGGGTAGTTATAGAACCGATGTCAGGGGTAGGTTCTTTACCCAGAGGGTGGTGAGGGATTGGAATGCCCTGCCAGCATCAGTAGTAAATGCGCCTAGTTTGGGGGCGTTTAAGAGATCCGTAGATAGGTTCATGGACGAAAAGAAATTGGTTTAGGTTGGAGGGTCACAGTTTTTTTTTTAACTGGTCGGTGCAACATCGTGGGCCGAAGGGCCTGTTCTGCGCCGTAATGTTCTATGTTCTATGTTCTAATTACTGACCGTTGTCCAGTGGGTCAGTGTTAATTACTGACTATTGTCCAGTGGGTCAGTGTTAATTACTGACCATTATCCAGTGGGTCAGTGTTAATTACTGACTATTATCCAGTGGGTCAGTGTTAATTACTGACTATTGTCCAGTGGGTCAGTGTTAATTACTGACCGTTGTCCAGTGGGTCAGTGTTAATTACTGACTGTTGTCCAGTAGGTCAGTGTTAATTACTGACCGTTGTCCAGTGGGTCAGTGTTAATTACTGACCATTATCCAGTGGGTCAGTGTTAATTACTGACCGTTGTCCAGTGGGTCAGTGTTAATTACTGACTATTGTCCAGTGGGTCAGTGTTAATTACTAACCATTATCCAGTGTGTCAGTGTTAATTACTGACCATTATCCAGTGGGTCAGTGTTAATTACTGACCGTTGTCCAGTGGGTCAGTGTTAATTACTGACCGTTGTCCAGTGTGTCAGTGTTAATTACTGACCATTATCCAGTGGGTCAGTGTTAATTACTGACCGTTGTCCAGTGGGTCAGTGTTAATTACTGACCGTTGTCCAGTGGGTCAGTGTTAATTACTGACCGTTGTCCAGTGGGTCAGTGTTAATTACTGACCGTTGTCTAGTGGGTCAGTATTAATTACTGACCGTTGTCCAGTGGGTCAGTGTTAATTACTGACCGTTGTCCAGTGGGTCAGTGTTAATTACTGACCGTTGTCCAGTGGGTCAGTGTTAATTATTGACTGTTGTCCAGTGGGTCAGTGTTAATTACTGACCGTTGTCCAGTGGGTCAGTGTTAATTATTGACCGTTGTCCAGTGTGTCAGTGTTAATTACTGACCGTTGTCCAGTGTGTCAGTGTTAATTACTGACCATTATCCAGTGGGTCAGTGTTAATTACTGACCATTATCCAGTGGGTCAGTGTTAATTACTGACCATTGTCCAGTGGGTCAGTATTTGCCAGTTTCCTGTCTGCCTGAGTGCTGCCCTATTCTGTCCTGTCCAGAGAGGATGACACAATGTTGAGAAACGAGAATTTATTTTACTGACCGTGATGTGGGAGATTGCTGATGGCAGATACGCTGATTGTATTTCCGTATGGAATGTGAGGGTCCCTCAGCCACTCCCTCACTCATCCCAGTTTCCAGCTTGTCAGCCTCTGTGTACCTGGGGTATGGGATTGATTGGTGTCTGGGTGGGTTTTGAAGCAGTATGATTATGGAACCCCAATCTTGTCCACATTCAGATTTTTTCACAAACACCCTTTATTGGGAAATTGATTTGTTTTGAGAGGTGGATTCTGACGAATGAATCAGTTGGATTTTCAGGGTTTAGAAATCTCAGCAGGAGATTGAGCTCATGGTCAGTTCTGACACGGGCCAAATCTTAAAACATATAGAAACATGGAAAATCGGAGCAGGAGTAGGCCATTCAGCCCTTTGAGTCTGTTCGCCATTGCATGGAAACATAGAATCCATAGAATTTCACATTTATCTGTGTTATACTTCATCTGTCATTGCGTTTGTCGTCTATAGAAAGTCCCTCATGGCAGGTTGGTTAAGAAGGTTAAGGCTCATGGGATACAAGGAGAGGTGGCTAGATGGGTAGAAAACTGGCTTGGCCACAGGAGACAGAGGGTAGCAGTCGAAGGGTCTTTTTCCAGCTGGAGGTCTGTGACCAGTGGTGTTCCGCAGGGCTCTGTACTGGGACCTCTGCTATTTGTGATATATATAAATGATTTGGAAGAAGGTGCAACTGGCGTTATCAGCAAGTTTGCGGATGACACGAAGATGGCTGGACTTGTGGATAGCAATGAACATTGTCGGACAATACAGCAGGATATAGATAGGCTGGAAAATTGGGCGGAGAAATGGCAGATGGAATTTAATCCAGATAAATGCGAAGTGATGCATTTTGGAAGAACTAACGTAGGGGGGAGTTATACAATAAATGGCAGAGCCATCAAGAGTATAGAAACACAGAGGGACCTAGATGTGCAAGTCCACAAATCCTTGAAGGTGGCAGCACAGGTGGAGAAGGTGGTGAAGAAGGCATATGGTATGCTTGCCTTTATAGGACGGGGTATAGAGTATAAAAGCTGGAGTCTGATGTTGCAGCTGTATAGAACGCTGGTTAGGCCACATTTGGAGTACTGCGTCCAGTTCTGGTCACCGCACTACCAGAAGGACGTGGAGGCTTTAGAGAGAATGCAGAGAAGGTTTACCAGGATGTTGCCTGGTATGGAGGGTCTTAGCTATGAGGAGAGATTGGGTAAACTGGGCTTGTTCTCCCTGGAAAGACGGAGAATGAGGGGAGACCTGATAGAGATGTACAAAATTATGAAGGGTATAGATAGGGTGAACAGTGGGAAGATCTTTCCCAGGTCGGAGGTGACGATCACGAGGGGTCACGGGCTCAAGGTGAGAGGGGCGAGGTATAACTCAGATATCAGAGGGACGTTTTTTACACAGAGGGTGGTGGGGGCCTGGAATGCGCTGCCAAGTAGGGTGGTGGAGGCAGGCACGCTGACATCGTTTAAGATTTACCTGGATAGTCACATGAGCAGTCTGGGAATGGAGGGATACAAACGAATGGTCTAGTTGGACCAATGAGCGGCACAGGCTTGGAGGGCCGAAGGGCCTGTTTCCTGTGCTGTACTGTTCTTTGTTCTTTGTTTGACCATTCAGTTAATTTGTCTCAATGATGCTGGGGCCCAAGCACTGATCCCTGCGGTACCCGCTCGCCACTGTCTGTCACTCTGAAAAAGACCCATTTATTCTGATTTCTGTCTGCTAACCAATTCTGAATCCATTACCTCCAATCACATGCACTTTAATTCTGCACACTAACCTCTTACGTGGGACTTTATCAGAAGCTTTCTGAAAATCCAAATACACCACATCTGCTGGCTCACCCTTATCTATTCTACTAGTTACGTCCTCAAAAAACTCAAGTAGATTTGTCAAACGTGATTTCTCTTTCATGAATCCATGTTGATTTTGTCTAATAACATTAATATTTTCCAAGTGTCCTGATACACATCCTTTATAATAGACTCTGCCGTTTCCCTGCTATTGATGTTAGACTAACTGGTCTGTAATTCCTTGCTTTTCTCTTTAAATAGCAGGGTTACATTTGCTCTCTCCAATCTGCTGGGAACTCCAACCTTTGCAGTTTAACCCTGACCCGACTGCAGGCAAAGGCAGCGCTGCTGCAGTCTGTGCTTGATTTAAGCTTAGAAAAGGGCAGAAGGGGCCGCGCTGGAGTAGGGCGACAGGGACTTTCCAACCAATGTGTGGGGCTGGAGTGAGTCTGTGTCCGTGAATGTGCAATGCAGAGTGTAGGAAGAAGAATCTCAAAATAGTGGATATCTGAACTAAAGGATGGGGTTAAAATGGGGCAGTGGAGGGTTATATTCAGATATTAGCAGAGTGTTGTCTGGAGTGTGATTATCCAATGCTTTTCCTGAATTTGAAAACAAAGTAAGACTCCCTGAACACTCACCCAATTTCCTTAATCCAATCACTCACCCCTTGAGCACCATCACATAATTTATCCAATCAAATTCTCTTTTAAAAGAAAATAAATAATTCAGAAGGGAATCATTTACTGTCTCGCCTTTGAAAAGCGGCCATGGTCTGGGACCCAGGAGGTTCAGAATTAATCAACTGGATCCGACACTGTGTCCCCGTCATTCTATCAGGGTAAGTGTGCGTGCACACAGGGATCAGCAGCTAGATGTCATTAGAGCAAATTGCTGAGTGCACAGTCACTGCTCTGTGTAACTAACCTCCCTCAGGCTGCACAGGTTTGATTTGATTTGATTTGATTTGATTTGATTTACACAGCACAATCAGTAAGGATAGGCAACAACACCTCCTCCACGATCATCTTCAACACTGGTGCCCCACAAGGCTGTGTCCTCAGCCCCCTACTATACTCCTTATACACCTATGACTGTGCGGCCAAATTCCCCTCCAACTCCATTTTCAAGTTTGCTGATGACACCACCATAGTGGGTCGTATCACAAACAATGCCTCAGGGATCGGTGCTGGGTCCACTGTTATTTGTCATTTATATTAATGATTTGGATGAGAATATAGGAGGTATGGTTAGTAAGTTTGCAGATGACACTAAGATTGGTGGCATAGTGGACAGTGAAGAAAGTTATCTCCAATTGCAACGGGATCTTGATCAATTGGGCCAGTGGGCTGATGAATGGCAGATGGAGTTTAATTTAGACAAATGCGAGATGATGCATTTTGGTAGATTGAACCAGGGCAGGACTTACTCAGTTAATGGTAGGGTGTTGGGGAGAGTTACAGAGCAAAGAGACCTATGTTCATAGTTCCTTGAAAGTGGAGACACAGGTGGACAGAGCGGTGAAGAAGGCATTCGGCAGAACATTGAATACAGGAGTTGGAATGTCTTGTTGAAGTTTTTTTTTTATAGAAACAAGACATTGGTACAGCCACACTTGGAATACTGTGTGCAATTCTGGTCACCCTATTATAGAAAGGATATTATTAAACTAGAAAGAGTGCAGAAAAGATTTACTAGGATGCGACCAGGACTTGATGGATTAGTTATAAGGAGAGGCTGGGTAGACTGGGACTTTTTTCTCTGGAGTGTAGAAGGCTTAGGGGTGATCTTATAGAGGTCTATAAAATAATGAGGGGCATAGATCAGCTAGATAGTCAATATCTTTTCCCAAAGGTATGGGAGTCTAAAACTAGAGGACAAAGGTTTAAGGTGAGAGGGGAGAGATACAGAAGTTTCCAGAGGGGCAATTTTTTCACACACAGGGAGTAGTAGAGGCGGGTACAATTTTGTCTTTTAAAAAGCATTTAGATAGTTACATGGGTACGATGGGTATGGAGGGATTTGGGCCAAATGCGGGCAATTGGAATTAGCTTAGGGGTTTTTAAAAAAAAAGGGCAGCACGGACAAGTTGGGCCAAAGGGCCTGTTTCCATGCTGTAAACCTCTATGACTCTATGACGGGACAGAGTATAGGAATGAGATAGAGAATCTGGTGAACTGGTGCGGCAACAATAATCTCTCCCTCAATGTCAACAAAATGAAGGAGGTTGTCATCGACTTCAGGAAGCTTAAAGGAGAACATGCCCCTGTCTACCTCAATGGAACGAAGTAGAAATGACGGTGTCCAGATCACCAACAACCTGTCCTGATCCCCCCATGCAGACACTATAGTTAAGAAAGCCCAACAACGTCTCTACTTTCTCAGAAGACGAAGGAAATTTGGCATGTCAGCTATGACTCTCATTAACTTTTACAGATGCACCATATAAAGCATTCTTTCTGGTTGTATCACAGCTTGGTCTGGGGCTCCTGCTCTGTCCAAGACCGCAAGAAACTACAAAAGGTCATGAATGTCGCCCAATCCATCACGCAAACCAGCCTCCCATCCATTGACTCTGTCGACACTTCCCGCTGCCTCGGCAAAGCAGCCAGTATAATTAAGGACCCCACGCACCCCAGACACTCTCTCTTCCACCTTCTTCCGTTGGGAAAAAGATACAAAAGTCTGAGGTCACGTACCAACTGACTCAAGAACAGCTTCTTTCCTGCTGCCGTCAGACTTTTGAATGGACCTACCTTGCATTAAGTTGATCTTTCTCTACACCATAGCTATGACTGTAACCCTACATTCTGCACTCTCTCCTTTCCTTCTCTATGAATGGAAGCTTTGTCTGTTTAGCGCGCAAGAAACAATACTTTTCACTGTGTTAATACATGTGACAAATCAAATCAAATTCCACTCTCACCCCGTCTCCCCAATCCAATTCCCCTCTGCCCCTCCCCCTCCTCTCCCTCCCTCCTCCCCCCATCTCCCCCGTCACCCCTCCAATCCCCCTCTAATCCCCCCGCCCACCCAACCCCCGATTACAGGCTCCTGATCTATGGGACATATTGCAGCCAGATGGAAAACTCCCAGAAGACACTGGACCAACTCATGCTGAGCCGCGAGGAAATTCGGAACAAAATCGAGGTGATTAAAACCGCGCGAGGGCATTGGGCCGGAGCGACCAGATAGGATGTAATCACAGTGATTTTGATGCTCTCTCTCTCTGTCCCCCTCCCCATGCCCCCTCCCCCTGCCCTCTCCCCCTCCGCCCGCCCTCTCCCCCTCCCCCTGCCCTCTCCCCCTCCCCCCGCCCTCTCCCCCTCCCCCGCCCTCTCCCCCTCCCCCGCCCTCTCCCCCTCCCCCGCCCTCTCCCCCTCCCTCTCCCCCTCCCCCGCCCTCTCCCCCTCCCCCGCCCTCTCCCCCTCCCCCGCCCTCTCCCCCTCCCCCGCCCTCTCCCCCTCCCCCGCCCTCTCCCCCTCCCCCGCCCTCTCCCCCTCCCCCGCCCTCTCCCCCTCCCCCCGCCCTCTCCCCCTCCCCCGCCCTCTCCCCCTCCCCCGCCCTCTCCCCCTCCCCCGCCCTCTCACCCTCACCCCGCCCTCTCCCCCCCTGCCCTCTCCCCCCTGCCCTCTCCCCCCCCCCCTGCCCTCTCCCCCCCCCCCCCCCCGGCCCTCTCCCCCCCCGGCCCTCTTCCCCCCCCGGCCCTCTTCCCCCCCGGCCCTCTTCCCCCCCCGGCCCTCCCCCCCCCGGCCCTCTTCCCCCCCGGCCCTCTTCCCCCCCCGGCCCTCTTCCCCCCCGGCCCTCTTCCCCCCCGGCCCTCTTCCCCCCCGGCCCCTCTTCCCCCCCGGCCCTCTCCCCCCCCGGCCCTCTCCCCCCCCGGCCCTCTCCCCCCCCCGGCCCTCTCCCCCCCTGGCCCTCTCCCCCCCCGGCCCTCTCCCCCCCCCGGCCCTCTCCCCCCCCGGCCCTCTCCCCCCCGGCCCTCTCCCCCCCCGGCCCTCTCCCCCCCCGGCCCTCTCCCCCCCCGGCCCTCTCCCCCCCCGGCCCTCTCCCCCCCGGCCCTCTCCCCCCCCGGCCCTCTCCCCCCCCGGCCCTCTCCTCCCCCGCCCCTGCCCCCAGCTCCGCCCCCTCCCCTCTCCCCCGCCCTGCCCGCCCTGCCCTCCCCCGCCCTGCCCTCCCCCACACCCTCCCCTCCCCCACACCCTCCCGCCGCCCCACCCCACCCGCCCCCCCGCTCCCTTGCCCCCGCCCCCTCCCCGCCCCTGCTCCCCCCTCCCCTGCCCCGCCCCCGCCTCCCCCGCACACACTCCTGCACCCTCTATCGTTCTCTCTCCTGCTCCCTCTATCGCGCTCTCTCTCTCTCTCCCCCTCTTCCTCTCTCTCTCCTCCCTCTCTCTCTTTCTCTTCCCCCCACCTCCACCCCCCCCCCAAACCCCCCCTCTCTCGTTCTCTCTCTCTCTCCTGGCCTGGATCTGAATTTACAATGTTAGTTTCTGGTGTAACTCTGTCATTCCCAGTCTCTGGGCAGTGGGATCAGTTTTGGATTGCTAGAAACAAAGGGCCTTCTTTTCCTGGGATTTCTGACCTTGTTCCAATGACTATTTTTGTTTTCTTTGTGGAGGAGTGCACTCTGAAAGTTCAGGAAGGGAAGTTCAGGCTACAAGATCTCCTGGTTGTTCCCATGCAGAGAGTTTTAAAATATCATCTCTTACTAAAGGTAAGCTTCAGCTGGGGTCAGGGGTGGGGGGTTGGGGGGAGGGGGGAGGGGGAAGGGGGGAGGGGGATGAGGGAGGGGGTCTGGGTGAGGGAGTGGGTGGGGTTGGGAAGGGGGAAGGGGGTCGGGAGTGGGGGAGTGGGTCGGGGATGAGGGAGGGGGTCTGGGTGAGGGAGTGGGTGGGGGGTTGGGGAGGGGGAAGGGGGGAGGGGGAGGGCGTCGGGAGTGGGGGAGTGGGTCGGGGATGAGGGAGGGGGTCTGGGTGAGGGAGTGGGTTGGGAGTCGGGGTGAGGGAGTGGGTCGGGGTCGGGGGTCGCAGTCTCACTGTTGCTAAGCAACAGCCTCTGTGTTACTGGGAATAACTTGACACTCGGCCGTGCTGAAATCCAGGATACTCCGTCTGAAATCTGCGCTGTTTCCAGATTGAACGGAAAGGTCTCAGTCTGGTGATTTGGTGTCGCTCCGAGCGATGGTTTACAGCTCAGAATGTGTCTGCTTTCACCCCCAGGAGTTGCTGAGTCACTCGAGTGATCGCCCTGAGAAACAGCAGCTGAAGGAGGCCCTGGAGGCCATGCAGGTGAGGGTGGAGGTCCTCGTGCGAGGGGTCCCCGTGCAAGGGGGCCCGATGCCAAACACTTTGCGATGGTGCAGACTAGATTCCCAGATTTACTTTTCATTCCTGTTCACATTCCCGATCTCTGTAATATCCAGACACTTGGAGAGTCTCCCGTCCTCAGCTGCTCTCTCTACCTCTCACTGATTCCCCTTTTGAAGCTCCTTCAAGCTGTTTGCCGTATTGACTGATTCACTTCACTTCAGTGAGACATCAGTGTGAAATATTACTTTCTTTTATAAATACTTTGGTGATAGAACAGGGAAGTGTCAGCAAAAAGCCGCCAGATTTGTATCTTGGCATTTTGATGGTTTTAGGATTTCAGTTTTTTTCACTAAGGCTGACAGGTGATTCAGTCAGTAAATGCCACTCACTCACTAACTACTCGCCTTCTCGCTCGCTCGCTCACTCACTCATATACACTCACTCACTCACTCACTAACTACTCGCCTTCTCGCTCGCTCGCTCACTCACTCATATACACTCACTCACTCACTCATATACACTCACTCACTCACTCACTAACTACTCGCCTTCTCGCTCGCTCGCTCACTCACTCATATACACTCACTCACTCACTCATATACACTCACTCACTCACTCATATACACTCGCTCACTCACTCATATACACTCATTCACTCACTCATATACACTCACTCACTCACTAACTACTCGCCTTCTCGCTCGCTCGCTCACTCACTCATATACACTCACTCACTCACTCATATACACTCACTCACTCACTCACTAACTACTCGCCTTCTCGCTCGCTCGCTCACTCACTCATATACACTCACTCACTCACTCACTAACTACTCGCCTTCTCGCTCGCTCGCTCACTCACTCACTCATATACACTCACTCACTCACTCACTAACTACTCGCCTTCTCGCTCGCTCGCTCACTCACTCATATACACTCACTCACTCACTCATATACACTCACTCACTCACTCACTAACTACTCGCCTTCTCGCTCGCTCGCTCACTCACTCATATACACTCACTCACTCACTCATATACACTCACTCACTCACTCATATACACTCGCTCACTCACTCATATACACTCATTCACTCACTCATATACACTCACTCACTCACTAACTACTCGCCTTCTCGCTCGCTCGCTCACTCACTCATATACACTCACTCACTCACTCATATACACTCACTCACTCACTCACTAACTACTCGCCTTCTCGCTCACTCGCTCACTCACTCATATACACTCACTCACTCACTCATATACACTCACTCACTCACTAACTACTCGCCTTCTCGCTCGCTCGCTCACTCACTCATATACACTCACTCACTCACTAACTACTCGCCTTCTCGCTCACTCGCTCACTCACTCATATACACTCACTCACTCACTCATATACACTCACTCACTCACTAACTACTCGCCTTCTCGCTCGCTCGCTCACTCATATACACTCACTCATTCACTAACTACTCGCCTTCTCGCTCACTCGCTCACTCACTCATATACACTCACTCACTCACTCATATACACTCACTCACTCACTAACTACTCGCCTTCTCGCTCGCTCGCTCATTCACTCATATACACTCACTCACTCACTCATATACACTCACTCACTCACTCATATACACTCACTCACTTGCTCACTCACTCATATACACTCACTCACTCACTCATATACACTCACTCACTCACTCATATACACTCACTCACTCACTCACTCATATACACTCACTCACTCACTGACTGACTAACTACTCGCCTTCTCGCTCGCTCGCTCACTCACTCACTCACTCATATACACTCACTCACTCATATACACTCACTCACTCACTCACATACACTCACTCACTCACTCACATACACTCACTCACTCATATTCACTCACTCACTCACTGACTAACTACTCGCCTTCTCGCTCACTCGCTCGCTCGCTCACTCACTCACTCACTCATATACACTCACTCACTCATATACACTCACTCACTCACTCATATACACTCACTCACTCACTCATATACACTCACTCACTCGCTCACTCACTCACTCACTCATATACACTCACTCACTCACTCATATACACTCTCATATACACATTCACTCACTCGCTCACTCACTCACTCATATACACTCACTCACTGACTGACTAACTACTCGCCTTCTCGCTCGCTCGCTCACTCACTCACTCACTCATATACACTCACTCACTGACTGACTAACTACTCGCCTTCTCGCTCACTCGCTCGCTCGCTCACTCACTCACTCACTCATATACACTCACTCACTCACTCACTCACTGACTAACTACTCGCCTTCTCGCTCGCTCACTCACTCACTCATATACACTCACTCACTCACTCACTCGCTCACTCACTCATATACACTCACTCACTCACTCACTCACTCACTCATATACACACTCACTCACTCACTGACTGACTGACTGACTGACTCACTCACTCACTAACTACTCGCCTTCTCGCTCACTCACTCACTCACTCACTCACTCATATACACACTCACTCACTCACTAACTACTCGCCTTCTCGCTCACTCACTCACTCACTCACTCATATACACACTCTCAGAATAACACAGGTACATATATACTCACATACACATGGGCACATACATATATAACACATGCACACAGAGACACATACACATGCACAGGGCGGCACGGTTGCACAGTGGTTAGTGCTGCTGCCTCACCGCATCATGGATCCAGGTTTGATTCCCGTCTTGGGTGACTGTCTGTGTGGAATCTGTGCGTTCTCCCCGTGTCTGTGTGGGTTTCCTCTGGGTGCCCTGGTCTCCTCCCAAAGTCCAGAAAACGTGCTGGTTAGGGTGCATTGGCCACGCTAAATTCTCCCTCAGTGTACCCGAACAGGCACCGGAGTGTGGTAATTAGGGGATTTTCACAGTAACTTCATTGTCGTGTTAGTGTAAGCCTACTTGTGACTAATAAATAAAAACTTTTAAAAATAAATAAACTTATGTACACACGCACAACTCACATACACATTAGCACACTCACTCACTCACTGACTAACTACTCGCCTTCTCGCTCGCTCACTCACTCACTCACTCACTCACTCATATACACTCACTCACTCACTCACTGACTAACTACTCGCCTTCTCGCTCGCTTGCTCACTCACTCACTCATATACACTCACTCACTCACTCACTGACTAACTACTCGCCTTCTCGCTCGCTCGCTCACTCACTCACTCACTCATATACACTCACTCACTCACTCACTGACTAACTACTCGCCTTCTCGCTCGCTCGCTCACTCACTCACTCACTCACTCATATACACTCACTCACTCACTCACTGACTAACTACTCGCCTTCTCGCTCGCTCGCTCACTCACTCACTCACTCATATACACTCACTCACTCACTCACTGACTAACTACTCGCCTTCTCGCTCGCTCGCTCACTCACTCACTCACTCATATACACTCACTCACTCACTCACTGACTAACTACTCGCCTTCTCGCTCGCTCACTCACTCACTCACTCATATACACTCACTCACTCACTCATATACACACTCACTCACTCATATACACTCACTCATATACACTCACTCACTCACTCACTGACTAACTACTCGCCTTCTCGCTCGCTCGCTCACTCACTCATATACACTCACTCACTCACTGACTAACTACTCGCCTTCTCGCTCGCTCGCTCACTCACTCACTCATATACACTCACTCACTCATATACACTCACTCACTCACTCATATACACTCACTCATATACACTCACTCACTCACTCATATACACACTCACTCACTCGCTCGCTCACTCACTCACTCACTCATATACACTCACTCACTCACTCACTGACTAACTACTCGCCTTCTCGCTCGCTCGCTCACTCACTCACTCATATACACTCACTCACTCACTCATATACACTCACTCACTCACTCATATACACTCACTCATATACACTCACTCACTCATATACACACTCACTCACTCACTCGCTCGCTCACTCACTCACTGACTAACTACTCGCCTTCTCGCTCGCTCGCTCACTCACTCATATACACTCACTCACTCACTCATATACACTCACTCACTCACTCATATACACTCACTCATATACACTCACTCACTCATATACACACTCACTCACTCGCTCGCTCACTCACTCACTCACTCATATACACTCACTCACTCATATACACTCACTCACTCATATACACTCACTCATATACACTCACTCACTCACTCATATACACACTCACTCACTCATATACACTCACTCACTCACTCATATACACTCACTCATATACACTCACTCACTCACTCACTCATATACACACTCACTCACTCGCTCACTCACTCACTCACTCACTCACTCATATACACTCACTCACTCATATACACTCACTCACTCAATCACTCATATACACTCACTCACTCACTCACACTCACTCACTCATATACACTCACTCACTCACTCATATACACTCACTCATATACACTCACTCACTCATATACACTCACTCATATACACTCACTCACTCACTCATATACACACTCACTCACTCGCTCGCTCACTCACTCACTCACTCACTCATATACACTCACTCACTCATATACACTCACTCACTCATATACACTCACTCATATACACTCACTCACTCACTCATATACACGCTCACTCACTCACTCATATACACTCACTCACTCATATACACTCACTCACTCGCTCGCTCACTCACTCACTCACTCACTCACTCACTCACTCACTCACTCATATACACTCACTCACTGACTGACTAACTACTAGGATTTGGGTACTTGGATCATTGGGACCTCTTTAGGGGCAGGTGTGACCTGTTTAAAAAAGACGGGTGGCACTTGAATCCCAGGGGTACCAATATCCTGGCGGGAAGGTTGGCTAAGGCTACTGGAGAGACTTTAAACTAGAAAGGTTGGGGGGAGGGAATCGAAATGAGGGGACTGAGAGCGAGGAGGTTAGCTCGCAAATAGATAAGGAATGTAAACAGGGTAAGAGGGAGGTTAGACGAGTGATGGAGAAGGGAAGTGCTCAGGCTGAAGGTCTGAGATGTGTCTATTTTAATGCCAGGAGTGTAGTGAATAAAGTGGATGAGCTTAGAGCGTGGATTGCTGCTTCGAATTGTGATGTGGTGGCCATTACGGAGACTTGGATGTCTCAGGGACAGGACTGGGTGCTTCAGGTGCCGGGTTTTAGATGTTTCAGGAAGGACAGGGAGGGAGGCAAGAGAGGGGGGGGGGGAGTGGCACTGTTGATCAGGGATAGTGTCACGGCTGTAGAGAAGGTGGACGCCGTGGAGGGATTGACTACAGAGTCTCTGTGGGTGGAGGTTAGGAACAGGAAGGGGTCGGTAACTTTGCTGGGTGTTTTCTATAGGCCGCCCAATAGTAACAGAGATGTTGAGGAGCAGATGGGGAAACAGATCCTGGAGAGATGTAGGAATAACAGAGTTGTCGTGATGGGAGATTTTAATTTCCCAAACATAGATTGGAATATCCCTAGGGCTAGGGGTTTGGATGGAGAGGAGTTTGTTAGGTGTGTCCAGGAGAGTTTCCTGACACAGTATGTGGATAAGCCTACTAGAGGAGAGGCTGTACTTGATCTGGTGCTGGCTAATGAACCTGGACAGGTGGAGGATCTCTCGGTGGGTGAGCATCTTGGGGATAGCGATCATAATTCTATCTCCTTCACGATAGCATTGGAAAGAGATAGGATCAGGCAGGCTAGGAAAGTGTTTCTCTGGAGTAAAGGGAAATACAGTGTCATCAGGGAGGAAATTAGACGGGTAAATTGGAAGGAGGCATTCTTGGGGAAAAGTACCGAAGGAAAGTGGAGGATTTTCAAGGAATGTTTGTCTGGAGCTCTGCATGACAACGTTCCGATGAGACAGGGGGGTGTTGGTAGGGTACGGGAACCGTGGTGCACGAAGGTTGTGATGAACCTGGTGAATAAGAAAAGAGAGGCGTACAGAAGGTTCAGAGAGCTAGGAGGTGTTAAGGATTTAGAGGAGTATACGGGATGTAGGAAGGAGCTTAAGAAGGAAATTAGGAGAGCGAGAAGGGGTCATGAGAAGACCTTGGCAGGTAAGATTAAGGAGAATCCCAAGGCTTTCTACAAATATGTCAAGAGTAAAAGGATGAGATGTGAAGGCATAGGACCCTTAAAAGGTGAAGGGGGAAAAGTTTGTGCGGAACCGTTAGAAATGGCGGAGGTGCTTAATGAATACTTTACCTCGGTATTCACGGTGGAAAGGGATCTGGGTGGTTGTACTGCTGGTTTGCGGTGGACAGAAAGGATCGAGCATGTGGACATAAAGAAAGAGGATGTGTTGGAACTATTGAATGGCATCAAGGTTGGTAAGTCGCCGGGATCGGATGGGATTTACCCCAGGTTACTGTGGGAGGCGAGGGAGGAGATTGCGGAGCCTTTGGCGATGATCTTTGCATCGTCGATGGAGACGGGAGAGGTTCCGGAGGATTGGAGGATTGCAGATGTGGTCCCTATATTCAAGAAAGGGAACAGGGACAGCCCGGGAAATTACCGACCGGTGAGTCTAACCTCAGTGGTTGGTAAGTTGATGGAGAGGATCCTGAGAGACAGGATTTATGATCATCTAGAGAAGTTTAGTATGATCAAAAGTAGTCAGCACGGCTTTGTCAAGGGCAGGTCGTGCCTTACGAGCCTGGTTGAGTTCTTTGAAAATGTGACCAAACACATTGACGAAGGAAGAGCGGTGGATGTGGTCTATATGGACTTCAGCAAGGCGTTCGATAAGGTCCCCCATGCAAGACTTCTTGAGAAAGTGAGAGGGCATGGGATCCAAGGGGCTGTTGCCTTGTGGATCCAGAACTGGCTTGCCTGCAGAAGGCAGAGAGTGGCTGTGGAGGGGTCTTTCTCTGCATGGAGGTCAGTGACCAGTGGAGTGCCCCAGGGATCTGTTCTGGGACCCTTGCTGTTTGTCATTTCCATAAATGACCTGGATGAGGAAGTGGAGGGATGGGTTGGTAAGTTTGCTGACGACACCAAGGTAGGTGGTGTTGTGGATAGTTTGGAGGGATGTCAGAAGTTGCAGCGAGACATAGATAGAATGCAAGACTGGGCGGAGAAGTGGCAGATGGACTTCAACCCGGATAAGTGTGTAGTGATCCATTTTGGCAGATCCAATGGGATGAAGCAGCAGTATAATATGAAGGGTACCATTCTTAGCAGTGTAGAGGATCAGAAGGACCTTGGGGTCTGGGTCCATAGGACTCTTAAATCGGCCTCGCAGGTGGAGGATGCGGTCAAGAAGGCGTACGGCGTACTAGCCTTCATTAATCGAGGGATTGAGTTTAGGAGTCGGGAGATAATGCTGCAGCTTTATAGGACCCTGGTTAGACCCCACTTGGAGTACTGCGCGCAGTTCTGGTCACCTCATTACAGGAAAGATGTTGAAGCCATTGAAAGGGTGCAGAGGAGATTTACAAGGATGTTGCCTGGATTGGGGGGCATGCCTTATGAGGACAGGTTGAGGGAGCTTGGTCTCTTCTCCCTGGAGAGACGAAGGATGAGAGGTGACCTGATAGAGGTTTACAAGACGTTGAGAGGTCTGGATAGGGTAGACTCTCAGAGGCTATTTCCAAGGGCTGAAATGGTTGCTACGAGAGGACACAGGTTTAAGGTGCTGGGGGGTAGGTACAGAGGAGATGTCAGGGGTAAGTTTTTCACTCAGAGGGTGGTGGGTGAGTGGAATCGGCTGACGTCGGTGGTGGTGGAGGCAAACTCGTTGGGGTCTTTTAAGAGACTTCTGGATGAGTACATGGGATTTAATGGGATTGAGTGCTATAGATAGGCCTAGAGGTAGGGATATGATCGGCGCAACTTGTGGGCCGAAGGGCCTGTTTGTGCTGTGGCTTTCTATGTTCTATGTTCACGCACCATTAGCACGCACCATTAGCACTCACCATTAGCACACACCATTAACATGCACAAATTAACACACATGTACTCACGCACTCTCACAACCGCAAACACCTGCACATTCTCATACACACAGATCCACATTTACACACATTCTGACAAGCAAAGACATTCTCATTCACGATACATATGTACACATTCTCTCTCACACATTCTCTCTCACACACATTCTCTAACACACACATTCACACACACACACATTCTCACACACACATTCTCACACACACACATTCTCTCACACACATTCACACACACACACATTCTCACACACACACATTCTCTCTCACACACATTCTCTCTCACACATTCTCTAACACACACATTCTCTCACACACATTCACACACACACACATTCTCACACACACATTCTCTCACACACACATTCTCACACACACACATTCTCACACACACACATTCTCACACACACACATTCT
This sequence comes from Mustelus asterias, assembly GCF_964213995.1. Lineage (NCBI taxonomy): Eukaryota > Metazoa > Chordata > Chondrichthyes > Carcharhiniformes > Triakidae > Mustelus > Mustelus asterias. The sequence continues at coordinate 1,028,526 of NC_135813.1, read as the reverse complement.
CTCACACACACATTCTCACACACACACATTCTCTCACACACATTCTCTCACACACATTCTCACACACACATTCTCTCACACACACACATTCTCACACACACACATTCTCACACACACACATTCTCACACACACACACATTCTCACACACACACATTCTCACACACACATTCTCACACACACATTCTCACACACACATTCTCACACACACATTCTCACACACACATTCTCACACACACATTCTCACACACACACATTCTCTCACACACACACATTCTCACACACACATTCTCTCACACACACACATTCTCATACACACATTCTCTCACACACACACACATTCTCACACACACACACATTCTCTCACACACACATTCTCTCTCACACACATTCTCTCTCACACACATTCTCTCACACACACATTCTCTCACACACACATTCTCACACACACACATTCTCACACACACACATTCTCACACACACACATTCTCTCACACAAATATTCTCACACACCCATTCTCACACACACATTCTCACACACACACATTCTCACACACACATTCTCTCACACAAATATTCTCACACACCCATTCTCACACACACATTCTCACACACACACACATTCTCACACACACATTCTCACACACACATTCTCACACACACATTCTCTCACACACACATTCTCACACACACATTCTCACACACACATTCTCACACACACATTCTCACACACACATTCTCACACACACATTCTCACACACACATTCTCACACACACATTCTCACACACACATTCTCACACACACACATTCTCTCACACACACACATTCTCACACACACATTCTCTCACACACACACATTCTCATACACACATTCTCTCACACACACACACATTCTCACACACACACACACATTCTCTCACACACACATTCTCTCTCACACACATTCTCTCACACACACATTCTCTCACACACACACATTCTCACACACACACATTCTCACACACACACATTCTCACACACACACATTCTCACACACACACATTCTCACACACACACATTCTCTCACACAAATATTCTCACACACCCATTCTCACACACACATTCTCACACACACATTCTCACACACACACATTCTCTCACACAAATATTCTCACACACCCATTCTCACACACACATTCTCACACACACACATTCTCACACACACATTCTCACACACACATTCTCTCACACACACATTCTCTCACACACATTCTCTCACACACACATTCTCACACACACATTCTCTCACACACATTCTCACACACACACATTCTCTCACACACATTCTCACACACACATTCTCACACACACATTCTCACACACACATTCTCACACACACATTCTCTCACACACACATTCTCACACACATACATTCTCTCACACACACATTCTCACACACACACATTCTCTCACACACATTCTCACACACACATTCTCACACACACATTCTCACACACACATTCTCACACACACATTCTCACACACACACATTCTCACACACACACATTCTCACACACACACATTCTCTCACACACACATTCTCTCACACACACATTCTCACACACACACATTCTCACACACACACATTCTCTCACACACACATTCTCTCACACACACATTCTCACACACACATTCTCACACACACATTCTCACACACACATTCTCTCACACACACATTCTCACACACACATTCTCTCACACACACACATTCTCTCACACACACACATTCTCACACACACATTCTCACACACCCAAGTTTTGGGTTCCATATCGGGTTTAGTTTTAGGTTCCGTATCGGGTTTAGTTTTGGGTTCAGTATCGGGTTTAGTTTTGGGTTCAGTATCAGGTTTAGTTTTGGGTTCAGTGTCTGGTTTAGTTTTGGGTTCAGTGTCTGGTTTAGTTTTGGGTTCAGTATCAGGTTTAGTTTTGGGTTCAGTGTCTGGTTTAGTTTTGGGTTCAGTATCTGGGTTTAGTTTTGGGTTCAGTGTCTGGTTTAGTTTTGGGTTCAGTATCTGGGTTTAGTTTTGGGTTCAGTGTCTGGTTTAGTTTTGGGTTCAGTATCGGGTTTAGTTTTGGGTTCAGTATCTGGGTTTAGTTTTGGGTTCAGTGTCTGGTTTAGTTTTGGGTTCAGTATCGGGTTTAGTTTTGGGTTCAGTATCTGGGTTTAGTTTTAGGTCCTGTTTCTGAAGCTCCTTACTTGTCTGCATGTTGAGTGAGTGTTGTCAGGTATTGTTCAGTGGGTCTTAGTGCAGTGTTTGTGGTCTTGTGTAGGTGAACTCTGTATTTATTACGTACAGCAATTATGTATGTATACATAGTGAAAGGTTTAAGCTGGAAGCTGTCTTCATGCTTGCTTGTGCACACAGCTCTGTTCCACACTGCACTGACCCTTTATAAGATCCAGGAGCAGGAGTAGGCCATCTGGCCCCTCGAGCCGGGTCCGCCATTCAATAAGATCATGGCTGATCTTTTCGTGGACTCAACTCCACTTACCCGCCCGCTCACCATAACCCTTAATTCCTCTACTGTTCACTCACATTACTTACTGTTCTACTCACTCACATCACAGTGTGGGTGTTACTGTTCTCAGTCCCACTGGCCCAAAAGTTAAAATTCTAAATTGGAGCAAGGCCAGTTTTGATGGTATCAGGCAGGAACTTTCAAAAGTTAATTGGGGGAGTCTGTGGGAAGGCAAAGGGATGTCTGGGAACTGGCAGACTTTCAAAAGTGTGTTAACCAGGGTTCAGGGTAAACACATCCCTCTTCGAGTAAAGGGCAAGGCTGGCAGAAGTAGGGAACCCTGGATGACTCGGGATATTGAGGCCCTGGTCAAGAAGAAGAAAGAGGCACATGACATGCATAGGCAGCTGGGATCAAGTGAATCCCTTGAAGAGTATAGGGGGTGTAGGAGTAGAGTTAAGAGAGAAATCAGAAGGGAAAAAAGGGGACACAAGATTGTTTTGGCAGATAAGGCAAAGGAGAATCCAAAGAGCTTGTACAAATACATAAAGGGCAAAAGAGTAACTAGGGAGAGAGTAGGGCCTCTTAAGGATCAACAAGGTCATCTATATGCAGATCCACAAGAGATGGGTGAGATCCTAAATGAATATTTCTCATCAGTATTTACTGTTGAGAAAAGCATGGATGTTAGGGAACTTGGGGAAATAAGTAGTGATGTCTTGAGGAGTGTACACATTACAGAGAAGGAGGTGCTGGAAGTCTTAAAGCGCATCAAGGTAGATAAATCCCCGGGACCTGATGAAGTGTATCCCAGGACATTGTGGGAGCCTAGGGAGGAAATTGCGGGTCCCCTAGCCGAGATATTTGAATCATCGATAGTCACAGGTGAGGTGCCTGAAGATTGGAGAGTGGCAAATGTTGTGCCTTTGTTTAAAAAGGGCTGCAGGAAAAAGCCTGGGAACTACAGACCAGTGAGTTATTGGAAGGTATTTTGAGCGACAGGATCTACAGGCATTTAGAGACGCAAGGACTGATTAAGGACAGTCAGCATGGCTTTGTGAGTGGAAAATAATGTCTCACAAATTTGATTGAGTTTTTTGAAGGGGTAACCAAGAAGGTAGATGAGGGCAGTGCAGTTGATGTTGTCTACATGGACTTTAGCAAGGCCTTTGACAAGGTACCGCATGGTAGGTTGTTGCATAAGGTTAAATCTCATGGGATCCAGGCTGAGGTATCTAAATGGATACAAAATTGGCTTCTTGACAGAAGCCAGAGGGTGGTTGCAGAGAGTTGTTTTTCAAACTGGAGGCCTCTAACCAGCAGTGTGCCTCAGGGATCAGTGCTGCGTCCACTGTTGTTTGTCATTTATATTAATGATTTGGATGAGAATATAGGAGGCATGGTTAGTAAGTTTGCAGATGACACTAAGACTGGTGGCATAGTGGACAGTGAAGAAAGTTATCTTCGATTGCAATGGGATCTTAATCAGTTGGGCCAGTGAGCTGACGAATGGCAGATGGAGTTTGATTTAGACAAATGCGAGGTGATGCATTTTGGTAGATTGAACCAGGGCAGGACTTACTCAGTTAATGGTAGGGTGTTGGGGAGAGTTACAGAACAAAGAGATCTAGGAGTACATGTTCATAACTCCTTGAAAGTGGAGTCACAGGTGGACAGAGTGGTGAAGAAGGCATTCAGCATGCTTGGTTTCATTGGTCAGAACATTGAATACAGGAATTGGGACGTCTTGTTGAAGTTGTACAAGACATTGGTAAGGCCACACTTGGAATACTGTGTGCAATTCTGGTCACCCTATTATAGAAAGGATATTATTAAACTAGAAAGAGTGCAGAAAAGATTTACCAGGATGCTAACGGGACTGGATGGATTGAGTTATAAGGAGAGGCTGGATAGACTGGGACTTTTTTCTCTGGAGCGTAGGAGGCTGAGGGGTGATCTTATAGAGGTCTATAAAATAATGAGGGGCACAGATCAGCTAGATAGTCAACATCTTTTCCCAAAGGTAGGGGAGTCTAAAACTAGAGGGCATAGGTTTAAGGTGAGAGGGGAGAGATACAAAAATGTCCAGAGAGGCAATTGTTTCACACAGAGGGTGGTGAGTGTCTGGGACAAGCTGCCAGAGGTAGTAGTAGAGGCGGGTATAATTTTGTCTTTTAAAATGCATTTAGATAATTACATGGGTACGATGGGTATAGAGGGATATGGGCCAAATGTGGGCAATTGGGATTAGTTTAGGGGTTTTTAAAAAAAGGGGCAGCATGGACACGTTGGGCCGAAGGGCCTGTTTCCATGCTGTAAATCTCTATGACTCTATGACTCTACCCTTTCTGTACTGCACGAGACACCGGATGAAGTTTGGGAAGCTGCATCATGGTCAAATATCCAGATGTTTGCTGCTGTATGTAAGCGGGAAATACGGGCCCCTGGGTAAGGTGCAGTAGGCTAGGTGCAAACCAAGCAGGGATAGCACTGAAGGAAAGGAATTGGAGAAAGATATTAACTGAGATATGGGGCAGAATTTTACAGTCTCACTCAGGCGAGACTGGAAATTCATGCCCGAGGTGACTGGAGATTTCCGTTGTCAGACCCTCACCGGCTCCGATTCCGTGGCGGGCGAGGTGATAGAGTTCCGGCCCTTGGGTGAGAGTTCAGTTAACACTGAGCCGATTCGCTGCAGTTACTCAGTGCAGGTCAATCAGATGTACAAGATTGCCATCTAGGCCTCAAGACTGGAACTGCAGTCCGATCACAATAACTCAGCAGCTGGAAACTGCCGGATTAAACAACAGAATATTGATGTGAAATAGTTTATGATTCAGTATCTTCCTGGGGAGAGCTGCTGAGGTTGGTGAGTGTGGTTTTATTGCAGGATTTGGCGATGTACATCAATGAAGTAAAAAGAGATAACGAGACCCTGAAGAAGATCTCAGAATTCCAATGCTCGATAGAGAATCTGGTGAGTGTGGAAACTGTGACAGCTCAGAGGCACGAGTATTCAATCAGCCACTGACCCCTCACTGACCCCAGATTGACTCCTCACTGACCCCGGACTGACCGCAGGCACTGACCCCTGATTGACCCCTCACTGACCCCAGATTGACCCCACACTGACCCCAGATTGACCCCTTGATGACCCTGGACTGACCGCGGGCACCGCCCCACTGACTGCAGACTGACCCCTCACTAACACAGGACTGACCCCGGACTGACCGTGGGCACCGCCCCTCACTGACCACAGACAGAGTTCAATGATTGGCCACTCCACGGCGTAAGGACCGTCCGATAGACAGTCTGCAGAGCAACTGTAGAAGTCAGGGGTGTCTGAGTGTCTGCAGGCGTGCTCTCGGTGTCTGTGGGGAGTTCAAGGGTCTGCGGGGGGGACGGTCTGGGAGTCTGTGAGGGGTCGAGGTTCTAGAGTGTCTGTGGTGGGTGGTCCAGGGCTTTGGGGGGTGGGGGGGGGTGGGGGGAGGTCTGCGGGAGGTCCGCGATTCTGGAGTGTTTGGTGGGTGAGCGGGGCTAGTCCGGTCTGTGGGGAGTCTGGGAGTCTACCGGGGAATCTGGGGGTCTGCGGGTGGTTGGAGGTGTCTGCGGGGGAGGACCAAGGATCTGCGGGGGATGGGGGGAACGTCAGGGAGTCTGCAGGGGGTCTGGACTGTCTGTGGGGGATGGTCCAGGAGTGTGCGGGGGGTGGGGGGTGGGGCAGGTGTCTGGGGGTCTGCAGTGGGTGTTTGGGGGGTGTCCGGGGATCTGCACTGGGTATTTGGGGAGGGTCTGCGGTATGCGTGTGGTCCGGGAGTCGCTGCGTGTGATCCGGGGGGGGCTGTGTGTGGTCCGGGGTGGGGGCTGCGTGTGTTCCGGGGGGCTGCGTGTGTTCCGGGGGGCTGCGTGTGTTCCGGGGGGCTGTGTGTGTTCCGGGGGGCTGCGTGTGGTCCAGTCGGGGGGCTCTGCGGAGCCGGTCCGGGCCTTTGCCGGGGCGGTTGGGGAGGATCTGCGGGTGGTCCAGGGGTCTGCAGGTGGTTGGGAGGGTCTGCGGGGGATCCGGGTGTCTGTGGGGGTGCTACAGTTGATGTTGGGTCTATGGCTAGCGTGCTTTCTTTTGACAGCACACATCACTGGTGAATTACGGGAGACCGAAGATCGATGGAGAATTGAAAGTGTGTTCCACGGTTAACAGAACAAAGCAGGATCGGTGTGTATGCCAGAAGTCAAAGGTCAGAGTGTTGAGATGCAGCAGGTTAAAGGTCGAGGTGTTGACCCGCTTGAAGCCGGGTTTGCCGTTTGTCCTGGCTGTTTTCTAATTGCTCAATTTTTGGAGCTGGGAACGGAATTTAAATTCCTCGGCTGGTTCCGAGTGCATCGTATAAAACACCTTCCAAACAGACAGACTTGGATTTCTAGACCACCAATCTCAGGATAGCCCATCAACCCATTCCCCAGTGATAGTCAGTGTGTGTGGGACCCGTACCCCAGTGAGAGTCAGTGTGTGTGGGACCCGTATCCCAGTGAGAGTCAGTGTGTGTGGAACCCGTACCCCAGTGAGAGTCAGTGTGTGTGGAACCCGTACCCCAGTGAGAGTCAGTGTGTGTGGGACCCGTACCCCAGTGAGAGTCAGTGTGTGTGGGACCCGTATCCCAGTGAGAGTCAGTGTGTGTGGAACCCGTACCCCAGTGAGAGTCAGTGTGTGTGGAACCCGTACCCCAGTGAGAGTCAGTGTGTGTGGGACCCGTACCCCAGTGAGAGTCAGTGTGTGTGGGACCCGTACCCCAGTGAGAGTCAGTGTGTGTGGAACCCGTACCCCAGTGAGAGTCAGTGTGTGTGGAACCCGTACCCCAGTGAGAGTCAGTGTGTGTGGAACCCGTGCCCCAGTGAGAGTCAGTGTGTGTGGAACCCGTACCCCAGTGAGAGTCAGTGTGTGTGGGACCCGTACCCCAGTGAGAGTCAGTGTGTGTGGGACCCGTATCCCAGTGAGAGTCAGTGTGTGTGGAACCCGTACCCCCAGTGAGAGTCAGTGTGTGTGGGACCCATACCCCAGTGAGAGTCAGTGTGTGTGGGACCCGAACCCCAGTGAGAGTCAGTGTGTGTGGAACCCGTACCCCAGTGAGAGTCAGTGTGTGTGGGACCCGTACCCCAGTGAGAGTCAGTGTGTGTGGAACCCGTACCCCAGTGAGAGTCAGTGTGTGTGAGACCTGTACCCCAGTGAGAGTCAGTGTGTGTGGGACCCGTACCCCAGTGAGAGTCAGTGTGTGTGGGACCCACACCCCAGTGAGAGTCAGTGTGTGTGGGACCCGTATCCCAGTGAGAGTCAGTGTGTGTGGAACCCGTGCCCCAGTGAGAGTCAGTGTGTGTGGAACCCGTACCCCAGTGAGAGTCAGTGTGTGTGGAACCCGTACCCCAGTGAGAGTCAGTGTGTGTGGGACCCGTACCCCAGTGAGAGTCAGTGTGTGTGGGACCCGTATCCCAGTGAGAGTCAGTGTGTGTGGAACCCGTACCCCAGTGAGAGTCAGTGTGTGTGGGACCCGAACCCCAGTGAGAGTCAGTGTGTGTGGAACCCGTACCCCAGTGAGAGTCAGTGTGTGTGGAACCCGTACCCCAGTGAGAGTCAGTGTGTGTGGAACCCGTACCCCAGTGAGAGTCAGTGTGTGTGAGACCTGTACCCCAGTGAGAGTCAGTGTGTGTGGGACCCGTACCCCAGTGAGAGTCAGTGTGTGTGGGACCCGTACCCCAGTGAGAGTCAGTGTGTGTGGGACCCGTACCCCAGTGAGAGTCAGTGTGTGTGGGACCCGTACCCCAGTGAGAGTCAGTGTGTGTGGGACCCGTACCCCAGTGAGAGTCAGTGTGTGTGGGACCCGTACCCCAGTGAGAGTCAGTGTGTGTGGGAATGTTGGGGGAAATTTTCCGCGGTGGGAATCTGGCAATAATCTGTTGTTTGTGTTCATGTTGCTGCTGAAGCTGTGATTTGTGGGAATGTTCTGGAATGTTCCAGGTACCTGTTCCTCTTCGATAAGGCGGTCATTGTGTGTAAAAGGAAAGGTTACAACTATGAACTGAAAGAGATGATTGATCTTCAGTCCCATAAAGTGACGGATGACCCGATGAATAACAAGGAATTGAGAAAGGTAACTGCCTGATTCGAACACAACTCAGGCTGCGGATATCAAACACCTCACATCAGCGTTTGTGAGAACCCAGCGCAGTGTGTCCGCAAAACGGTGCGGGGAGTGGGAGTGAGGGGGGCGGGAGGGCGGGTGGAGTGCGAGTGGGGGATTGTGAAGAAGAAGGTGTGAATAGGGGGTTACAATTGATGGGGCCACGAGTGCAAGTATCCGTCTCCTCCACATCGCCTCCCTCCCCCCCTGCTCTCCACCCGCCCCCCCCGCTCTCCCTTCCCCCCCCAGCTCTCCCCTCCTCCCCCTGCTCTCCCCTCCCCCCCGCTCTCCCCTCCCCCCTGCTCTCCCCTCCCCCCCACTCTCCCCTCCCCCCCGCTCTCCCTCCCCCCGCTCTCCCCTCTCCCTCCCCTCCCCTCCCTGCTCTCCCCTCCCCTCCCTGCTCTCCCCTCCCCCCTGCTCTCCCCTCCCCCCTGCTCCCCCCTCCCCCCTGCTCTCCCCTGCTCCCCCCTCCCCCCTGCTCCCCCCTCCCCCCTGCTCCCCCCCCGGTCTCCCCCACCCCCGGTCTCCCCCGCCCCTCCCCTTCCCCCGTCTCTCCTCTCCCCCTCTCTCCCCTTCCCTCGCCCCCTCTGTCCCCTCCCCCCTCTGATCTCTCCCCTCCCCTCCCCCGATCTCTCCCCTCCCCCGATCTCTCCCCTCCCCCGATCTCTCCCCTCCCCCGATCTCTCCCCTCCCCCGATCTCTCCCCTCCCCCGATCTCTCCCCTCCCCCAATCTCTCCCCTCCCCCGATCTCTCCCCCCCCCTCCCTCCCCTCCCCTCCCCTCCCCTCCCCTCCCCCCCTTCTCTCTCCCTCTCTAATTTCCCTGCTGGGGCGTTGCTGCTGCTGGGAGGTTCTGAGTGGCTGTAATCTGCTCCCTGGTTGATTCCAGTCTCTGGGAGCCGGTCAGAGTGAGTGAGAGACGCACAGAGTGGAGCCAATCGCACAGTCACACCTGTTTATTAACTCTGACTATCTGCTGATGTTGTCTCTGTTGTTCTTCCATGCCTCAGTCCCACGGGAAGATGTGAGTCCTCAATAGCTGCTCAGGAAATACTGTGAAAATCCTCTCGATAGTTTATGTTCCTGGTTACTAGTGTGCGTTTACAAAGAACAAAGAAAATTACAGCACAGGAACAGGCCCTTCGACCCTCCAAGCCTGCACCGACCATGCTGCCCGACTGAACTAAAACTCCCGACCCTTCCGGGGACCATATCCCTCTATTCCCATCCTATTCATGTACTTGTCAAGACATCCTTTAAAAGTCACTACCGTATCCACTTCCACTCCCTCCCCCGGCAGCGAGTTCCAGGCACCCACTACCCTCTGTGTAAAAGACTTGCCTCGTACATCTCCTTTTAATCTTGCCCCTCGCACCTTAAACCCATGCCCCCTAGTAATTGACTCTTCCACCCTGGGAAAAAGCTTCTGACTATCCACTCTGTCCATGCCTCTCATAATCTTGTAGACTTCTATCAGGTCTCCCCTCAATCTCCGTCGCTCCATTGAGAACAAACCAAGTTTCACCAACCTCTCCTCACAGCTAATGCCCTCCATACCAGGCAACATCCTGGTAAATCTTTTCTGTACCCTCTCCAAAGCCCCCTTTTCTGTACCCTCTCCTGGTAGTGTGGCGTGACCTATGTACCTGTACACCCAGATCCCTCTGCCTATCAATACTCTTAAGGGTTCTGCCATTTACTGTATATTTCCTATCTGTATTAAACCTTCCAAAATGCATTACCTCACATTTGTCCGGATTAAACTCCATCTGCCATCTCTCCACCCACAACCCTCCATTCAGAAACGCACCCTTCCACTGCTACCCTCTGTCTTCTATGACTGAGCTAGTTCTGTATCCATCTTGCCAGTTCACCTCTGATCCCATGTGACTTCACCTTTTGCACCAGTCTGCCATGAGGGACCTTGTCAAAGGCCTTACTGAAGTCCACGTGGACAACATCCACTGCCCTACCCTCATCAATCATCTTCGTCACTTCCTCGAAAAACTTGATCAAATTAGTGAGACATGACCTCCCCTTCACTAAACCATGTTGCTTCTCGCTAATACGTTCATTTATTTCCAAGTGGGAGTAAATCCTGTGTCGAAGAATCCTCTCCAATAATTTCCCTACCACTGATGTAAGGCTCACCGGCCTGTAATTACCTGGATTATCCTTGCTACCCTTCTTAAACAAAGGAACAACATTGGCTATTCTCCAATCCTCTGGGACCTCCCCTGTAGCCAGTGAGGATACAAAGATTTCTCTCAAGGCCCCAGCAATTTCCTCCCTTGCCTCTCTCAGTATTCTGGAGTATATCCCATCAGGTCCTTCACAAAACCATGTTGCCTCTTGTTAATATGTTCACTTATTTCCAAGTGGGAATAAATCCTGTCTCGAAGAATCCTCTCCAATAATTACCTGGTGAAAGTTTGTGTTGCTCGTTAATTGAGAGAATTTATTTGCTGCTGATTTGTGTTCCACATGGTTTGTGACCCTGTTGGATTTCGGTGGCTCAGCTGTCTGTTCCAGTTCTCCCAGAAAGTGAATCTGATCTGAGTGAGCCACAGGTCAGCACTGTCTGATCATCAGTCGTCCTTTTGGGATAATGGGAGACAATATTGCTGCTGCTTTATATGGAGCGTTTATACGGAGTAAGGGGAAATATGAAGACATAAGGCAGCAAATTAGAGGAGTAAATTGGAAGGAGGTATTCTCGGGGAAATCTACTGAAGAGAGGTGGCAGTTTTTCAAGGAATGTCTGTCTAGAGTTCTACAGGACAACGTTCCGAGCAGACAGGGAGGTGTTCGTAGGTTAAAGGAACTGTGGTGCATGAAAGCTGTGCGGGACCTAGTCGAGAAGAAAAGGAAAGCGTACAAAAGGTTCAGAGAGCTTGGCGAAGATAGGGATCTAGATGAGCATACGGCTTGCAGGAAGGGACTAAAGAAGTAAAGTAGGAGAGCCAGAAGGGGTCACGAGAAGGCCTTGGCAGGTAGGATTAAGGAAAACCCTAAGGCGTTCTATAAATATGCGAAGAGTAAAAGGATGAGACGTGAAGGAATAGGGCCGATAAAAGGTGAAGGCGGGAAAGTCTGTACGGAACCAGTAGAAATGGCAGAGGTACTTAATGAGTATTTTGCCTCGGTTTTCACAGAGGAGAAGGACCTGGGTGGGTGTACTGCGGGCTTGCGGTGGACTGAAAGGATTGAGTATGTGGACTTTAACAAAGAGGTTGTGCTGGAATCTTTGAATGGCATCAAGATAGATAAGTCGCCGGGTCCGGATGGGATGTACCCCAGGTTACTGTGGGAGACGAGGGAAGAGATTGCAGAGCCACTGGCGATTATCTTTGCGTCATCGGTGGAGACGGGAGAGGTGCCAGAGGATTGCAGGATTGCGGATGTGGTTCCTATTTTCAAGAAGGGGAATAGGGATAGCCCAGGAAATTACCGATCGGTGAGTCTCACCTCGATGGTTGGTAAGCTGATGGAGAAGATCCTGAGGGACAAGATTTATGAGCATTTAGAGAGGTTTAGTATGCTCAAGAACACTCAGCATGGCTTTGTCAAAGGCAGATCGTGCCTTACGAGCCTGGTGGAGTTCTTCGAAAATGTGACTAAACACATTGACGAAGGGAAAGTGGTAGATGTGGTTTATATGGATTTTAGCAAGGTGTTCGATAAGGTCCCCCATGCAAGGCTTCTAGAAAAAGTGAGAGGGCTAGGGATCCAAGGTGCTGCTGCCCTGTGGATCCAGAACTGGCTTGCCCAAAGGAGGCAGAGAGTGTGTGTAGATGGGTCTTTTTCTAAATGGAGGTCGGTGACCAGTGGTGTGCCCCAGGGATCTGTTCTGGGACCCTTGCTGTTTGTCATTTTCATAAATGATCTGGATGAGGAAGTGGAGGGATGGGTTGGTAAGTTTGCCGACGACACAAAGGTTGGTGGGGTTGTGGATAGTCTGGAGGGATGTCAGAAGTTACATAGGGACATAGATAGGATGCAAGACTGGGTGGAGAAGTGGCAGATGGACTTCAACCCAGATAAATGTGCAGTGGTCCATTTTGGCAGGTCAAATGGGATGAAGGAGTACAATATAAAGGGAAAGACTCTTAGTACTGTAGAGGATTGGAAGGACCTTGGGGTCCAGGTCCATAGGACTCTAAAATCGGCCCCGCAGGTGGAGGAGGCGGTTAAGAAGGCGTATGGTGTGCTGGCCTTTATCAATCGAGGGATTGAGTTTAGGAGTCCGGGGATAATGATGCAGCTATATAAGACCCTCGTCAGACCCCACCTGGAGTACTGTGCTCAGTTCTGGTCGCCTCATTACAGGAAGGATGTGGAACTGATTGAAAGGGTGCAGAGGAGATTTACAAGGATGTTGCATGGATATGAGTGGCATGCCTAATGAGGATAGGCTGAGGGAGCTTGGTCTTTTCTCCTTGGAGAGACGTAGGATGAGAGGAGACCTGATAGAGGTATATAAGATGTTGAGAGGCATAGATCGGGTGGACTCTCAGAGGCTTTTTCCCAGGGTGGAAATGGCTGCTACGAGAGGACACAGGTTTAAGGTGCTGGGGGGTAGGTACAGGGGAAATGTTAGAGGGAAGTTTTTCACACAGAGGGTGGTGGGCGAGTGGAATCGGCTGCCGTCAGTGGTGGTGGAGGCAAACTCAATAGGGTCTTTTAAGAGACTCCTGGATGAGTACATGGGACTTAACAGGATGGAGGGTTATAGGTAGGCCTAAAAGGTAGGGATATGTTCAGCACAACTTGTGGGACCGAAGGGCCTGTTTGTGCTGTAGTTTTTCTATGTTTCTATGTTTATAAAAGCCATGGGTCCAGGGTAAGGCAGGGGAATAGCATTAAGTCATGATTGGAGAGCCAGTACAGACACGATGGGCCAAATGGCCTCCTCCTGCACCGTAATGATTCTGTGATCTGGAATAAAGGCTGAAATGAATGCAGCAGAATGTTAGATCACCAAATGTATCAAGGAAACTGCAGCCAGTCGAATGGAGAGGCTACAGATCTGGTAAAGCCCATACATCCTGCATGGGATAGGACAAGCGCTGGAGACAAACTGGTATTGTTGTTGGAAAGAGTCAGTAACTTGCCTCATCCTAACTATCATAACGAGCTCAGCTCGATTCCCGAATTAATCAGCCATTCCATCGGGACTTGAAACAAAGTGTTAGAATGAGGAGGAGAATTTTACCATCATCAGCTGCTGGGGCTGGGCCAAGGATGGGGCTCAGGGCAGTGCAGAGGCGTAGGCAGCGGAGTGGAGGCTGTGGTTATCAGAGCAAGACTGTGGAAAGTGTTGGGGTGTTTGAGTTGGGAGGAGTGGTTATGGTGTGAGATTGGGGCCGGAATGGGGGTTATGGTGTGAGATTGGGGTCGTGGTGGGGGGGTTATGGTGTGAGATTGGGGCCGGAATGGGGGTTATGGTGTGAGATTGGGGTCGTGGTGGGGGGGTTATGGTGTGAGATTGGGGCCGGAATGGGGGTTATGGTGTGAGATTTGGGTCGTGGTGGGGGGGTTATGGTGTGAGATTGGGGACGGAATGGGGGTTATGGTGTGAGATTGGGGTCGTGGTGGGGGGGTTATGGTGTGAGATTGGGGCCGGAGTGGGGGGGGGGGTTATGGTGTGAGATTGGGGGCGGGGTTATGGTGTGAGATTGGGGCTGGAGGGAGGGGTTATGGTGTGAGATTGGGGTCGGAATGGGGGTTATGGTGTGAGATTGGGGCTGGAGGGAGGGGTTATGGTGTGAGATTGGGGCCGGAGTGGGGGGGTTATGGTGTGAGTTTGGGGGCGGGGTTATGGTGTGAGATTGGGGCTGGAGTGAGGGGTTATGGTGTGAGATTGGGGTCAGAATGGGGGTTATGGTGTGAGATTGGGGCCGGAGTGGGGGGGGGGTTATGGTGTGAGATTGGGGGCGGGGTTATGGTGTGAGATTGGGGCTGGAGGGAGGGGTTATGGTGTGAGATTGGGGTCGGAATGGGGGTTATGGTGTGAGATTGGGGCCGGAGTGGGGGGGTTATGGTGTGAGTTTGGGGGCGAGGTTATGGTGTGAGATTGGGGCTGGAGTGAGGGGTTATGGTGTGAGATTGGGGCTGGAGTGGGGGGGTTATGGTGTGAGTTTGGGGGCGGGGTTATGGTGTGAGATTGGGGCTGGAGGGAGGGGTTATGGTGTGAGATTGGGGGCGGGGTTATGGTGTGAGATTGGGGCTGGAGTGGGGGGGTTATGGTGTGAGTTTGGGGGCGGGGTTATGGTGTGAGATTGGGGCTGGAGGGAGGGGTTATGGTGTGAGATTGGGGGCGGGGTTATGGTGTGAGATTGGGGCTGGAGTGGGGGGGTTATGGTGTGAGTTTGGGGGCGGGGTTATGGTGTGAGATTGGGGCTGGAGGGAGGGGTTATGGTGTGAGATTGGGGCCGGAGTGGGGGGGTTATGGTGTGAGATTGGGGCCGGAGTGGGGGGGTTATGGTGTGAGATTGGGGCCGGAGTGGGGGGGTTATGGTGTGAGATTGGGGCTGGAGGGAGGGGTTATGGTGTGAGATTGGGGCTGGAGGGAGGGGTTATGGTGTGAGATTGGGGCCGGAGTGGGGGGGTTATGGTGTGAGATTGGGGCCGGAGTGGGGGGGTTATGGTGTGAGATTGGGGCTGGAGGGAGGGGTTATGGTGTGAGATTGGGGCTGGAGGGAGGGGTTATGGTGTGAGATTGGAGCCGGAGTGGGGGGGTTATGGTGTGAGTTTGGGGCCCGGGATCTGCAGCAAAGTTGAGAAAAGCTCAGCTTTAGAGCAGCGGCAGGGGGCGCTCTGATCTTAAGAACATAGGAACTAAAAGCAGGAGTAGGCCATCTAGCCCCTCGAGCCTGCTCCGCCATTCAATAAGATCATGGCTGATCTTTTCATGGACTCAGCTCCACTTACCCACCCGCTCACCATAACCCTTAATTCCTTTACTGTATAAAAAATTATCTGTCCTTGCCTTAAAAGCATTCAATGAGGTAGCCTCAACTGCTTCACTGGGCAGGGAATTCCACAGATTCACAACCCTTTGTCACAGAGGTTTACAGCATGGAAACAGGCCCTTCGGCCCAACTTTGTGTGAAGAAGTTCCTCCTCAACTCAGTCCTAAATCTGCTCCCCCTTATTTTGAGGCTATGCCCCCTAGTTCTAGTTTCACCTGCCAGTGGAAACAACTTCCCTGCTTCTATCTTGTCTATTCCCTTCGTAATTTTATATGATTCTATAAGATCTCCCCTCATTCTTCTGAATTCCTATGGGTATAGCCCCAGTCTACTCAGTCTCTCCTCATAAGCCAACCCTCTCAACTCCGGAATCAACCTAGTGAATCTCCTCTGCACCCTCTCCAGTGCCAGTATATCCTTTCTCAAGTAAGGAGACCAAAACTGTACACAGTACTCCAGGTGTGGCCTCACCAGCACCTTATACAGCTGCAACATAACCTCGCTGTTTTTAAACTCCATCCCTCTCGGACAAAATTCTATTTGCCTTCTTAATTAAAGGCCAATGGAATCTGCAGGAAGAACTTTTAATTGTTAACTGTGTCCAATGGGATTGGGTGGAACTGCCCCCCGGGGGCGGTGGAACTCTCCCCCCCGGGGGCGGTGGAACTCTCCCCCCTGGGGGCGGTGGAACTCTCCCCCCCCGGGGGCGGTGGAACTCTCCCCCCCGGGGGCGGTGGAACTCTCCCCCCCCGGGGGCGGTGGAACTCTCCCCCCCGGGGGCGGTGGAACTCTCCCCCCCGGGGGCGGTGGAACTCTCCCCCCCGGGGGCGGTGGAACTCTCCCCCCCGGGGGCGGTGGAACTCTCTCCCCCGGGGGCGGTGGAACTCTCCCCCCCGGGGGCGGTGGAACTCTCCCCCCCGGGGGCGGTGGAACTCTCCCCCCCGGGGGCGGTGGAACTCTCTCCCCCGGGGGCGGTGGAACTCTCCCCCCCGGGGGCGGTGGAACTCTCCCCCCCCGGGGGCGGTGGAACTCTCCCCCGGGATGGGTGAATTGCCTCTCGGGTGTGCTCTGGTTTGTGGACTGTGTGTCTGATGTTATGTTTCTAACGTGAGAACTTTGCTCTTGTGTTTTCCAGTGGTCCTATGCTTTTTATTTAATTCACCTTCAGGGGAAGCAGGGATTCCAGCTGTTCTGTAAAACGGAAGACATGAAGAGGAAGTGGATGGAGCAATTTGAAATGGCAATGTGAGTCATGTCCATGGAGCTACCTGAATGTGAGCCACAATCCAGGCTGCCTGCTCTGCTCTGAGCTAATATCAACTAGTGAAGGCAGGCTGGAGAGGTCACTGTGAATGGGTTTCTCACCTCATTATTCAGGGTAACTCGAATGTATTCCCTAATCCTGAAACAACATATGGACAATGATTGGTTTAGTGGATAACAAAACTGGCAGGTGGAGTGAGAGTGCGGAATGTGGACTGATTTAATCCGGACCTCAGACAGACCAACCAGAGTACAATATTTCCCAAGGTGAGAAGCAGAGAAATTTACAGGTCCAAGAAAAGAATCGCTTAAAGCGAGTGGACAAGAAGAAAGAAATAATTAAAAAGATAAAAAACGAGTTGGTCTTTATCTGAAAATAGCTGTGATATGAAGGGGTAGAATTGATGCTGCAGCCACACAGAACCTTCTGGAATCACTGTGTTCAGTTCTGGGCTCCGTATCTCAGGAAAGACTTTATCAGCTAGAGAGGCTGCAACACATTCACCAGAGTGAGTGATAACAGCGAGGGTAAAATGATTATATTATGAGGACAATTTACAGAGAATATATAAACCAATAACAGTTGTCATCCTAGATCCGTGTTCCTGTCTCCTCCACCCACCTTTCCTCTTCTCACTCCATCAGTGTAATCTTCGATGTTTCTTCTATTCTTTTCTAGAAAACATCTCCACTTTCCAATTCTCTTTGGAAATGAAGCCGAGTGCTTGATTCACTTTTTTGTGGCCTGATTTTGAGCTGCTTCACTATTTTTAATCATTTGTGTATTTATTACCCCAGATTTCACTGCTTCTCATACCCATTTAGACTTATTTTCTGAATGATACCTTGTATTTCTTCCCAAATGTAAAAGCTCAGGTTTATCAATGATGAAATTAATTTGTCAATTTTCAGTCCATTCCATATTTTATTTGTTTGTAATTTATCACATTCCTCCCATTTGAGATCATCAGAAAATTTAGAAATAATGTTTTTGTTCCCAAAGTCTAAATCATTAATATAAATTGTAGACACAGTGATCTTAGGACGTGTCCCTGTGGATCACACTTCCCACTTTCTGCAATAATCATCCTTTGCTCCTCCTTTCTTTCTCTCTCACATCCAATAAGCAATCCGTCTGTTACTTGTCTTCTGAATCTATACGTTACAACAATGTTTATTCTGTGCCACCTTTTCAAAGGTAATTTGGAAATCCAGATACATTACATCTGTGGGTACAATTTTATCTTTTAAAAAGGATTTAGACAGTTACATGGGTAAGATGGGTATAGAGGGATATGGGCCAAATGTGGGCAATTGGTGCTAGCTCAGTGGTAAAAAAGGGCGGCATGGACAAGTTGGGCTGAAGGGCCTGTTTCCATGCTGTAAACCTCTATGACTACTGCGTTACCCTTCTCTATTCTGTTACCTTGACAAAGAATTCAGTGTATTGGTCAAGCAAAACTTTCCCTTTTGAAATCCATTCTGATTATTCATTATTCTATTTCTCGTTTCCAGACAGTTTACTGTTCTTTCCTGCATTAAGGACTTCATTATTTTCCTACCACCGATGTTAAGCGGATTGGTCTGTAGTTCCCTCGACATCATCTACCCCACTTCTTAAATATAAGAATTCCATGAACTATCCACCAGCCTCCTGGTGTAATACCTGTTCCGACTGAATTACTAAATATCCAGATTCGTGCTCCTGCTGTTTCTTCTCCAGATTATTTTAAAATGTCAGGATGTAATTAATCCAGGTCAGGGATTTTACCCTCTTTGAATTTAATTAGTTAATTTAATATTTCTCTATTTATTCTAAATGCAGTTATATAATTTCTAATCTCAGTTTCCGATATCGATTTGATCCATCTGCTAAATACTGAAACGGAATAAATAGTAACATAGAAAAACTACAGCACAATACAGGCCCTTCAGCCCACAAAGTTGTGCCGAACATGTCCCTACCTTAGCGATTACTAGGCTTACCTATAACCCTCTATCTTACTAAGTTCCATGTGCTTATCTAAAAGTCTCTTAAAAGACCCTATCGAATCCGCCTCCACCACCGTTACTGGCAGCCCATTCCACGCACCCACCACCCTCTGAGTGAAAAACTTACCCCTGACATCTCCTCTGTACCTACTCCCCAGCACCTTAAACCTGTGTCCTCTTGTGGCAACCATTTAAGC
The DNA here is from genome assembly GCF_964213995.1 of Mustelus asterias. Lineage (NCBI taxonomy): Eukaryota > Metazoa > Chordata > Chondrichthyes > Carcharhiniformes > Triakidae > Mustelus > Mustelus asterias. The sequence continues at coordinate 1,009,436 of NC_135813.1, read as the reverse complement.
CCTGGAAAAAGCCTCTGACTGTCCACTCGATCAATACCCCTCAACATCTTATACACCTCTATCAGGTCACCCCTCATCCTTCGTCTCTCCAAGGAGAAAAGGCTGAGCTCACTCAACCTATCCTCATAAGGCATGCTCCCCAACCCAGGCAACATCCTTGTAAATTTCCTCTGCACCCTTTCTATGGCTTCCACATCCTTCCTGTAATGAGGCGACCAGAACTGAGCACAGTACTCCAAGTGGGATTTAATGTTTCGCCATTTCACGCTCATTCTTCAATTCATCCTGAATGTCCCCTTGTTGCCCTGTTTCAATCTCAGCTTTCCAATTTTTTCACATCTCTGTAGAATATTTCAGTGTTATGTTTTATGTTTTCTGATAATTTTATTTCATAATTCCTCTTTCATTTCCTCATTCTTCCAATATCTTCACATTCTCCCTCGCTGCTCACTCCGGTTCTCCATGAAATTAGTGTCTGTCTCTTTTCTTATCAGTTTTTACCCTGTGTCTTTATTCCTCCATGGAGTCCCATTAGTGTTTCATTTGTTCTTTCCTTTCAGTGGAACAGGTTTCCCTTGCTCTGCGCTGAACTCATTTTTAAGTTTCCTGTGGCTGTTCTACATCATTGTTTGTCAGTATTATTGTTCATTTTACTTTCTCATGTTCTGTTCTCAACTTCTCAAGATCATTGTATCTCTAATCTATTACCCTGGTCTTTGTCATGTGTATCTCCTTCTCAATTATTATCCTGAATTGGATTGTATTATGGTCACTATTGCCCAGATGGTCCCCTATGTTCACTTATCTTATCAGCTCTGATTCATTCCCCATTATTAGATCCAACAGGGAATTTACCTTGCCTGGCTTTTTAAATATCGAGTTAGGAAGGAGTCCTGAACACGATGTAAGAATTCCATTCCCTTATTCTATTTACTTACCTCGCCTGTCCAATTAATATCATGGTAGTTGAAATTCCCCATGGTTTTTTACCCAATTGTGCAGATTTCTTCCCCCACCTCCCTTCCATTAATAGATGATCTGTAGACATACATATAAATTAGGAGCGGAAGTAGGCCACTCAGCCCCTCGAGCTGTTCCATCATTCATAAAATCATGGCTGATTGTAACCCCCACATTCCCTCCTACCCCAGTAACCTTTCACCCCCTTTGCTTATCACCTGTTAATGTGATTGATCTTCTTTCTCTACCCAGATGGATTCTATTTTTCTTTATTGCAAGCAGCGTTCTTTCTCTCTGCTGCTGTCCGGTTATCCTGAATAAATACAGCCTTTCTCTTACTCTCTTTTTGATTTGATTTATTATTGTCACATGTATTAACATACAGTGAAAAGTATTGTTTCTTGCGCGTTATACAGACAAAGCATACCGTTCATAGAGAAGGAAAGGAGAGAGTGCAGAATGTAGTGTTACAGTCATAGCTAGGGTGTAGAGAAAGATCAACTTAATGCGAGGTAGGTCCATTCAAAACTCTGGCAGCAGCAGCAGGGAAGAAGCTGTTCTTGAGTCGGTTGGTACGTGTCCTCAGACTTTTGTATCTTTTTCCCGACGGAAGAAGGTGGAAGAGAGAATGTCCTTAATTATGCTGGCTGCTTTGCCGAGGCAGTGGGAAGTGTAGACAGAGTCAATGGATGAGAGGTTGGTTTGGGTGATGGATTGGGCTTCATTCACGACCTTTTGTAGTTCCTTTTGTAGTTCTCTAGATATGTTATGCAATCTTTATTTTCCGTTGCTGATTTTTCTGTAGCCGTGTCTTAGTAATCCTGATATATCTGGATCCTTGCAAAGTATTGTTTTCGGATCCTCTGTTCTATTATAGACACCGTGTACACTTCTGTTCAGGCAGTTTGAACAAATTTTAAAAGCCGTTCCTCTTTATTTCCAACCATCTTTTTACTCTCCTGGTTGGCACCTTGAGTTGTCCCCTGGCCGCTCGGGTCCTCTCTCAGTTTAATCAGGTGGAGCCTCTCCCTTCTGCCCCAAAACTGGTGCCAGTGTACCAGAAAAGAAATCCCTCTTCTCACGCCAGCCCTTTAGCCTGGTGTGAATTTTCCAGATCTGTCTGTCTCTGCCAGTTTGCATGTGGCATGTTCGATAACACAGGAAGTGTTAGGGTCTGGAATCTGCTGTTTAATTTAGTTTGTAATTTCTGATACTCTCTCAGCGAGATCTCCTCTATATTCTGACCAGTAACATTTGTTCCAACAAAGCGGCACGGTAGCACAGTGGTTAGCACTGCTGCTTCACAGCTTCAGGGACCTGGGTTCGAATCCCGGCTCAGGTCGCTGTCTGTGTGGAGTTTGCACATTCTCCTCGTGTCTGTGTGGGTTTCCTCCGGGTGCTCCGGTTTCCTCCCACAGTCCAAAGATGTGCGGGCTAGGTTGATTGGCCATTCTAAATTGCCCCTTAGTGTCCCAGGATGCATAGGTTAGAGGGGTTAGTGGGTAAATATGTAGGGATATGTGGATAGGGCCAGGGTGGATTGTGGTCGGTGCAGACTCGATGGGCCGAATGGCCTCTTTCTGCACTGTAGGATTCTATAATTTCTACCAAAAGCCCACAACTGGATTTACCCAATTCCTCTCCAAATTCCAGCTGCATTAAAAGAGGGCCGGAATTCTCTGGCTGTTCACGTCCTGCCGCCGCTGCCAGAGAAGACGGGGAATTAGGCTCTCGGCCAAATCTCCATTCACTGCAGCGGGACTGGAGAATCCCGCTGGCGTGAACGGTCGGAGAATTCCATCCCTGGTTTCCATATATTGGAATATAACAAATTAAGAAGTGATGTTATTGATTAGCTGAAGAGATTTGATGGGATCGCAATAGAAAAACGATTCCCTCGCGTGAGGAGGGGAGGGGTCGAGTGGGGGGAGGGGTTGAGTGGGGAGGGATCGAGTGGGGGGGTTGGGAAGGGATCGAGTGGGGGGGTTGGGAAGGGATCGAGTGGGGGGGTTGGGGAGGGGGGGTGGGGAGGGGTCGAGTGGGGGGGTGGGGAGAGGTCGAGTGCGGGGGGTGGGGAGAGGTCGAGTGCGGGGGGTGGGGAGGGGTCGAGTGGGGGGGGTGGAGAGGGGTCAAATGGGGGTGGGGGGAGTTGAGTGGGTGGTGAGGGGGGATGTGGTGGGGGGCGGGGGGGGGTGTGGTGGGGGGCCGTGGGGGGTGGTGGTGGGAGTCCAGAACAAGGGGCAGAATTTAAAATTTGAGCCAGGCCGTTCAGAGGTGACATCCGGAGGCAGTTCTTCGCATAAAGGGGGATAGAAAACTGAAACTCTCTCCCCACAGAGAGCTGCCGATTATTTAAAAATTGATGCGGGATCAGTTAAAAATGTCAGAGCTAAGATTGTTAAGTTTCGTGTTGGACAAGGACATTAAAGGCTGCGGAACCAAGAAAGGTAGATGATGATAAGAGAAGACTTAAGGGACTGAATGATGATTTCCTGTGTAAAGGGTAAGAAGTCTCACAACACCAGGGTTAAAGTCCAACAGGTTTATTTGGAATCACAAGCTTTCAGAGCGCTGCTCCTTCAGCAGGTTATCACTCAGCTGATAAAGGGGCAGCGCTCTGATAGCTTGTGCTACCAAATAAACCTGTTGGACTTTAACCTGGTGTTGTGAGACTTCTTGCTGTGCCCACCCCAGTCCAACGCCAGCATCTCCACATCCTGTGTAAAGGATTAGAGGGGCCGAATGGTCTCCTTCTCCACGGTAAAGATGGTGTCTGTCACAGAATCCTGGTTTCCTGGGTTTTGGTCAGATACCCTGCGGTTCAGCACCCAGTCCCCCAGCACTCTAAAAGAATACTTTGCATCGGTATTCACAAAGGAGAGGGACTTGTTGACTGGGAGTGTCTCAGAGGGAGGTGTTGACCCGTTAGAATCTCCATTACAAGGGAGGAAGTGTTAGGTTTTTTAGGTAACATTAAAATTGACAAATCCCCAGGGTCTGATGGCATCTATCCTAGACTGCTCAGGGAGACAAGAGATGCAATTGCTGGGCTTTGACAGAAATCTTTGTCTCTTCATTGGACACAGGTGAGGTCCCTGAGGATTGGAGGAAAGCGAATGTGGTACCGTTATTTAAGAAGGTTAGCAGGGATAACCCGGGTAATTATAGGCCAGTGAGCTTGACGTCCGTGGTAGGGAAGTTGTTGGAGAGGATTCTTAGAGACAGGATGTATGTGCATTTAGAACGGAACAATCTCATTAGTGACAGACAGCATGGTTTTGTAAGAGGGAGGTCGTGCCTTACAAATTTGGTGGAGTTTTTTGAGGAAGTGACAAAAACGGTTGACGAAGGAAGGGCCGTGGATGTCGTCTATATGGATATCAGTAAGGCATTTGACAAAGTCCCTCATGGCAGGTTGGTTAAGAAGGTTAAGGCTCATGGGATACAAGGAGAGGTGGCTAGATGGGTATGGAACTGGCTTGGCCACAGGATGTGGAGATGCCGGCGTTGGACTGGGGTAAACACAGTAAGAAGTTTAACAACACCAGGTTAAAGTCCAACAGTTTTATTTGGTAGCAAAAGCCACACAAGCTTTCGAGGCTCTAAGCCCCTTCTTCACCTGAAGAAGGGGCTTAGAGCCTCGAAAGCTTGTGTGGCTTTTGCTACCAAATAAACCTGTTGGACTTTAACCTGGTGTTGTTAAACTTCTTACTTGGCCACAGGAGACAGAGGGTAGCAGTCGAAGGGTCTTTTTCCGGCTGGAGGTCTGTGACCAGTGGTGTTCCGCAGGGCTCTGTACTGGGACCTCTGCTATTTGTGATATATATAAATGATTTGGAAGAAGGTGTAACTAGTGTTATCAGCAAGTTTGCGGATGACACGAAGATAGCTGGACTTGCGGATAGCGATGAACATTGTTGGACAATACAGCAGGGTATAGATAGGCTGGAAAATTGGGCGGAGAAATGGCAGATGGAATTTAATCCAGATAAATGTGAAGTGATGCATTTTGGAAGAATTAATGTAGCGGGGAGTTATCTCAATGGAAAGAAATTACAACATGCTGCTGTGCAGAGGGACCTGGGGGTCCTTGTGCATGAGACGCAAAAACCCAGTCTGCAGGTGCAACAGGTGATCAAGAAGGCAAATGGGATGTTGGCCTATATCGCAAGGGGGATAGAATATAAAAGCAGAGATGTCTTGCTGCATCTGTACAGGGCATTGGTGAGGCCGCAGCTGGAATACTGTGTGCAGTACTGGTCCCCTTATTTGCGGAAGGATATATTGGCCTTGGACGGAGTGCAGAGAAGGTTCACCAGGTTGATACCAGAGATGAGGGGTGTTGATTATGAGGAGAGACTGAGCAAATTGGGTTTGTATTTGTTGGAATTTAGAAGGCTGAGGGGGGATCTTATAGAGACCTATAAGATAATGAAGGGGCTGGATAGGGTAGAGATGGAGAGATTCTTTCCACTTAGAAAGGAAACTAGAACTGGAGGGCACAGCCTCAAAATAAAGGGGGGTCAGTTTAGGACAGAGTTGAGGAGGAACTTCTTCTCTCAGAGGGTGGTGAATCTCTGGAATTCTCTGCCCACTGAAGTGGTGGAGGCTTCCTCGTTGAATATGTTTAAATCACGGATAGATGGATTCCTGATCGGTAAGGGAATTAGGGGTTATAGGTATCAGGCGGGTAAGTGGAACTGATCCACTTCAGATCAGCCATGATCTTATTGAATGGCGGGGCAGGCTCGAGGGGCTAGATGGCCTACTCCTGCTCCTATTTCTTATGTTCTTATGTTCTTATGTAAATGGCAGAGTCATCAGGAGTATAGAAACACAGAGGGACCTAGGTGTGCAAGTCCACAAATCCTTGAAGGTGGCAACACAGGTGGAGGTGGTGGTGAAGAAGGCATATGGTATGCTTGCCTTTATAGGACGGGGTATAGAGTATAAAAGCTGGAGTCTGATGTTGCAGCTATATAGAAAGTTGGTTAGGCCAGATTTGGAGTACTGCATCCAGTTCTGGTCGCCGCACTACCAGAAGGACGTGGAGGCTTTAGAGAGAGTGCAGAGAAGGTTTACCAGGATGTTGCCTGGTATGGAGGGTCTTAGCTATGAGGAGAGATTGGGTAAACTGGGCTTGTTCTCCCTGGAAAGACGGAGAATGAGGGGAGATCTAATAGAGGTGTACAAAATTATGAAGGGTATAGATAGGGTGAACAGTGGGAAGCTTTTTCCCAGGTCGGAGGTGATAATCACGAGGGGTCACGGGCTCAAGCTGAGAGGGGCGAAGTATAACTCAGATATCAGAGGGACGTTTTTACACAGAGGGTGGTGGGGGCCTGGAATGCGCTGCCAAGTAGGGTGGTGGAGGCAGACACGCTGGCATCGTTTAAGACTTACCTGGATAGTCACATGAGCAGTCTGGGAATGTTCAACCCTCAGCTGCCACTGTGCCAACAGTCACAGCTTTGTGACATTCCTCCTCATTGCAGAGAAACTCATTGCGCCAAACGAATGGTCCAGTTGGACCAATGAGCGGCACAGGCTTGGAGGGCCGAAGGGCCTGTTTCCTGTGCTGTACTGTTCTTTGTTCACCCCTGGGTGCCCTTGGACATTTGTCATCAGTTAGTGTATCTGTGAGGATATTCTGTGCAATGAGGAGGAATGTCACAAAGCTGTGACTGTTGGCGCAGTGGCAGCTGAGGGTTGAACAAAATAAACAGTTTCTGTGATACGTTTCAGGAGCAAAGCTGCCGTTTCTACTGTCCTCATTCAATTATTTTCTATTTCAGGTCAAACATTAAACCTGAGAAAGCAACAGCAAATTATCACAACTTCCAAATGACCACTTTTGACAAATTCACCAACTGCAAAGCGTGTGGAATGTTGCTAAGGTAAAAGCAGAAACTCTCTGTCTGCCCCCCACCCCCAGGAATCTCACCAGCCGCAATCCCCTCCCCCCCCACCCCCTCTCCCCTTCCCTCCCCCCCCCTCCCCCACCCCCAGGAATCTCACCAGCCGCAATCCCCTCCCCCCCTCCCCTCCCCTCCCCCCCATCCCCCACCCCCAGGAATCTCACCAGCTGCAATCCCCTCCCCCCCCTACCCCTCCCCCACCCCCAGGGAATCTCACCAGCCACAATCCCCCCCTCCCCTCCCCCCCCTCCCCCCACCCCCAGGAATCTCACCAGCCGCAATCCCCCCCCCCCCCCCCACCCACCCTCTCCCCTCCCCCCCCCCACCCAAGCCCCAGGAATCTCACCAGCCACAATCACCCCCCTCCCCTCCCCCCCCCCCTCCCCCACCCCCAGGAATCTCACCAGCCGCAATCCCCCCCCTCCCCCACCCCCAGGAATCTCACCAGCCGCAATCCCCTTACCCCCCCCCCCCCAAGGAATCTCACCAGCCGCAATCCCCCCCCCCACCCCCCCTCTCCCCTCCCCCACCCCCCCTCTCCCCTCCCCCCCCCCCCTTCCCCACCCCCAGGAATCTCACCAGCCACAATCCCCCCCCTCCCCTCCCCCACCCCCAGGAATCTCACCAGCCGCAATCCCCCCCCACCCAAGCCCCAGGAATCTCACCAGCCGCAACCCCCACCACATGCCCCCCTCCCCCGCCCCGGGATTACTGAACTCTCTGGTGTAACAGTTGTGCTGAAACCCAGCTGTCTCTCTCCTTTTCTGGTGGGCATTCAGCTTTTCCCCTTTTTGTTTCAGGCTTTATGTTAATCTTTCTCCTGTATTTTTCCCACAGAGGGATATTTTTCCAGGGCTACGCTTGTTCGAGCTGTGGTGCCGGAGCCCACAAAGAATGTCTGGAGACGGCAGCACAGTGCAAACTGAGTACGTAATCCACACACAACAAACACAGAGTGCTGGAAAATCTCAGCAGGTCTGACAGCATCTGGAGAGAGAATAGAGCCAACGTTTCGAGTCTGGATGACGCTTTGTCAGAGCTGAGTTTTGTTGCGGACTCGAAACGTTGGCCCTTTCTCTCTCCAGAGGCTGTCAGATCCACTGAGATTTTCTAGCATTTTCTGTTTCCGTTTCAGGTTCCAGAATCCAGTCATTTGCTTTTATTTTAGGTAATCCACAACCTACACATCGGTATTTTGGACAGTTTAGCTGACGTGAAATGTAAATAACTTATGCAAAAATATCCTCAGGTCCTACATCTTGGTTCAATGCTGATCACAGTTTCACAGACTCAGAGTTTTACAGCACAGAATGAGGCCCTTCAGTCCATCCTGTCCATGCCAGCCATCACGCACTTATCTATTCTAATCCCATTTTTCAACACTTGGCCCGGAGCGTCCTACGCTGCGCAGATTGAAATACCTTCATCGCCAAAAGGAGATCTCACTGAGTTTAAACCAATCAAAATAATATTTCACCCACACGGAATTGAATGAAATGTGAAAAGCTCTTCAAACATTTAGAGAAGATGAAACACTGAGTGTTAAACACACCCAGGACAGGTACAGCACGGGGTTAGATACAGAGTAAAGCTCCCTCTACACTGTCCCCATCAAACACTCCCAGGACAGGTACAGCACAGGGTTAGATACAGAGTAAACCTCTCTCTACACTGTCCCCATCAAACACTCCGAGGACAGGTACAGCACGGGGTTAGATACAGAGTAAAGCTCCCTCTACACTGTCCCCATCAAACACTCCCAGGACAGGTACAGCACGGGGTTAGATACAGAGTAAAGCTCCCTCTACACTGTCCCCCATGAGTACAACATTAGTTAAGAGCTTGAATTCAGAAACTGGATATTCCGAGACTCATAGAATCCCTACAGCGCAGAAGGAGGCCATTCAGCCTATTGAGTCTGTACTGGCCACAATCCCACCCAGGCCCTATCCCCGTAACCCCACACATTTTTCCTGTTAATCCCGACTAAGGGTCAATTTACCATGGCCAATCAACCTAACTCGCACATCTTTGGACTGTGGGAGGAACCCAGAGCACCCGGGGGAAACCCACGCAGTCATGGGGAGAACGTGCAGACTCCACACAGACAGTGACCGAAGGCTGGAATCGAACCCGGGTCCCTGGCGCTGTGAGGCAGCAGTGCTAACCGCTGTGCCACCGTGCTGCCCCGGGTCCCTGGCACTGTGAGGCAGCAGTGCTAACCGCTGTGCCACCGTGCTGCCCCGGGTCCCTGGCGCTGTGAGGCAGCAGTGCTAGCCACTGTGCCACCGTGCCGCCCCGGGTCCCTGGCGCTGTGAGGCAGCAGTGCTAACCACTGTGTCACCGTGCTGCCCACTCACTTATTTCACTTAGTTGCTTTAACAAATGATATGTTCTGATATCTGGAGAGCTGCAGCTGCTGATGATCCATTAGTGAGTGTAACCGTGGGAACAGCCCTGGTGTGGACGGCTGCTGTTAATGAGCTGGCTGCTCTACAATGTTTGCTCACACGCTCCGCTCCATCAGCCAGTCACATGGGGGTCACCCCCGTGCAGTGCCTGGTTGGTACAGTGACCTTGTTGACATCTGATATTCTGTTTCTTGGCAGTTGTCTATAACAGTGAGAGAGTGCAGCAGAATTGTGCCGATTCTGGCTCTGAAAGTCATGCAGACTCGAGACGCTGGCTCTATTCTCTCCCCACAGACGCTGTCTGACCCCCTGAGACTTTGCAGCATTTTCTGTTTTTGTTGTGGTGAAGCTGCATTGTTACCAACCTGCCCTTCACCACCTTGTGGACAATTAGGAACAGGCAATAAATGCTGTCCCAGCCACGCCCAGGTCCCATGAATCAATGAATAAAAAGTGTCCCATAAAAAACAGAATTGAACTTTACAGTGCGATATTTCATGATTTGAGCTACTTGTCCCTTCATTACGCTCCTTGTAGCCGTATCTTTAGCTGATTCTGTCCTCACTTCGGGAATTCCCTCCCTAAACCTCTGCACTTTGCTTTCCTCCTTAGAGAACCTCATTTAAAACTCCTAGCTTGACCAACCCATTTGTTACCTACCATAATGTTTTATATTTGTTCCTGGGTTTTGCTAGCTCTAATATATACTTGTTGATGTGGATGGGAACCTGCAGCTTTTTCTTTCTTTGTTCCTGGGATGTGGGCGTCGCCGGGCCAGTATTTATTGCCCATCCCTGAGGGCATTTAAGAGTCAATCCCATTGCTGGGGTCTGGAGTCACATGTAGGCCAGGCCAAGGAAGGATGGCAGATTTCCTTCCGAAAGGACATGGGTTTTTCTGATAATCAACAATGGTTTCATGGTCAACAATTTCTTTTAATTCCAGATTTTTATTGAATTCAAATTTCACCAACTGCCATGGTTGGATTCGAACCAGGATCCCCAGAGCATTAGCCTAGGTCCCTGGATTACTAATCCAGTGACTATAACACTACGCCACCACCTCCCCATGCGTCTGCTGCCCTTGTCCTTCTAGGTGACAGAGATCGCTGGTTTGGAAGGAGTCTTGGTGATTTGCTGCAGTGCATCTTGTAGATGGTACACATGGCTGCCACTGAGAGTCGATAGTAGAGGGAGTGAATGTTTGTGGATGGACTGCTTTGTCCTGGAGTTGTCAGGCTTCTTGAGTGTTGTTGGAGCTGCAGCCATCCAGGCAAGTGGAAAATATTCCATCACACTCCTGACTTGTGTCTTGTCAATAGTGGACAGGCTTTACAGAGTCAGGAGGTGAGTTATTTGCCACAGGATTCCCAGCCTCTGAGCTAGTCTTGTAGCCACTGTGTTTATGTAGCTGGTGCTGTTCAGTTGTTAACTTGAAGTAATATCTCTTTGTGTGCCTCAGTATCTGTCTGATTGATATTCCTGTGAAGTGCCAATGGACTTTATACCCCTTTCAGGGTGCTATGTAAATGCTGCTGTTGCTGTATTTGCCAGGGATTTGGACTGTCCTTTATGTAATTATTAACACTGACCTGGGAAATTACGGCTGATTCATCTTCCTTGTTTCAAACAATCACACACGGGCAGAGCCAGTGACATCTCGCCCTTGTGTCATAACCGTACCTCCAGTCACCACCGCTGAGAATTCCCTTCCTGTTTGAGGAAAGCCTCCAGAGGAACAGAATAACTGAGCAGACACTAAACTCCTGCGCAAAACTCAGTGGAGATGACGGCATGGTGGTGATTGATGTCTTTGACAATGGCGAGAGACCCAGAATAATGCTCTGGCTCAAAGCCTGTCATTGAAGCTGATGGAATTTAACTGAATAAATCTGGAACCTACAGCTGGTCTCAGTAAGGGTGACCAGGGCAACTACCCTGGATTGTTGGAGAATGAATACTGCCCTCCTTACTCGGCCGAGCCAACATGTGACTGCCATGAGGTTCTTTATCTCTCTGACCTAAACACACTAATCATGCACCAAGAAAGTGAATCCTTTATTTGAAGATCAGACAATTTACAGGTGATGCTCACTGAGAACCTCAGTCCATCTGAGCCCTACCACTGCTACTGCAGACAGCCAAACAGGTCGTGGGATGAAAACATTGCATTTGGTTGAGATGTGCAATGATTGACAGCAGGTTAATTGAAACTAGAAGCAGGGGGAGGCCATTCAGCCCTTCGAGCCTGCTGCACCATTCATTTCTGATCATGGCTGATCATCAAATTTAATATCCTGACGCCCCCCCCCCCCCCATCCCCCCAGCCCCCGCCATAGAACATAGAACAGTACAGCACAGTACAGGCCCTTCGGCCCACGATGTTGTGCCGAGCTTTGTCTGAAACCAAGATCAAGCTATCCCACTCCCTATCATTCTGGTGTGCTCCATGTGCCTATCCAATAACCGCTTAAATGTTCCTAAAGTGTCTGACTCCACTATCACTGCAGGCAGTCCATTCCACACCCCAACCACTCTCTACGTAAAGAACCTACCTCTGATATCCTTCCTGTATCTCCCACCATGAACCTTATAGTTGTGCCCCCTAGTAACAGCTCCATCCACCCGAGGAAATAGTCTCTGAACGTCCCCTCTATCTATCCCCCTCATCATCTTATAAACCTCTATTAAGTCGCCTCTCAACCTCCTCCGCTCCAGAGAGAACAGCCCTAGCTCCTTCAACCTTTCCTCAAAAGACCTACCCTCCAAACCAGGCAGCATCCTGGTAAATCTCCTTTGCACTCTTTCCAGTGCTTCCACATCCTTCTTATAGTGAGGTGACCAGAACTGCACACAATATTCCAAATGTGGTCTCACCAAGGTCCTGTACAGTTGCAGCATTACCCCATGGCTCTTAAACTCCAACCCCCTGTTAATAAATGCTAACACACTATAGGCCTTCTTCACGGCTCTATCCACTTGAGTGGCAGCCTTCAGAGATCTGTGGATATGTACCCCAAGATCTCTCTGTTCCTCCACATTCTTCAGAACCCTACCTTTGACCCTGTAATCCGCACTCAAATTTGTCCTACCAAAATGAATCACCTCGCACTTATCAGGGTTAAACTCCATCTGCCATTTTTCGGCCCAGCTCTGCATCCTATCTATGTCTCTTTGCAGCCTACAACAGCTCTCCACCTCATCCACTACTCCACCAATCTTGGTGTCATCAGCAAATTTACTGATCCACCCTTCAGCCCCCTCCTCCAAGTCATTGATAAAAATCACAAATAGCAGAGGACCAAGCACTGATCCCTGTGGTACACCGCTGGTAATTGGTCTTCAGTCTGAAAATTTTCCATCCACCGCCACCTTCTGTCTTCTATGCGATAGCCAGTTACTTATCCAATCAGCCAAATTTCCCTCTATCCCACACCTCCTTACTTTCTTCATAAGCCGACTATGGGGGACCTTATCAAACGCCTTACTAAAATCTATGTATATGACATCAACTGCCCTACCTTCATCAACACACTTAGTTACCTCCTCAAAAAATTCTATCAAATTTGTGAGGCAAGACTTACCCTTCATGAATCTGTGTTGACTATCCCAGATTAAGCTGCATCTTTCTAAATGGTCATAAATCCTATCCCTCATCACCTTTTCCATCAACTCACCGACCACCGAAGTAAGACTAACCGGCCTATAATTACCAGGGTCATTCCTATTTCCTTTCTTGAACAGAGGAACAACATTCGCCACTCTCCAGTCCTCTGATACTATCCCCGTGGACAGTGAGAACCCAAAGATCAAAGTCGAAGGCTCTGTAATCTCATCCCTTGCCTCCCAAAGAATCCTAGGATATATTTCATCTGGGCCAGGGGACTTATCGACCTTCAGTTTATTCGAAATTGCAAGTACATCTTCCCTCCGAACATTTACCTCCTCCAGCCTATAACACCCTCTCATCCTCAAAAACATGGCCCCTCTCCTTGGTGAACACTGAAGAAAAGTATTCATTCATCACCTCTCCTATCTCTACTGACTCCATGCACAAGTTCCCACTTATGTCCTTGACCGGCCCTAACCTCACCCTGGTCATTCTTTTATTCCTCACATAAGAATAAAAAGCCTTGGGGTTTTCCTTGATCCGACCCGCCAAGGACTTCTCATGCCCCCTCCCAGCTCTCCTAAGCCCATTTTTCAGCTCATTCCTTGCTACCTTGTAACTCTCAATCGACCCAACTGAACCTTGTTTTCCCATCCTTACATACGCTTCCTTCTTCCTCCTGACAAGACATTCAACCTCTTTTGTGAACCGTGGTTCCCTCACTCGGCCATTTCCTCCCTGACAGGGACATACCTATCAAGGACACCCAGTATTTGTTCCTTGAACTAGCTCCACTTTTCATTTGTGCCTTTCCCTGACAGTTTCTGTTCCCATCTTATACTCCCTATTCCTGGATTCCTTTAGCCCTGAGAGTTACCACCATTGGGAACATTCTTTCTGAATCTGTCTAACCCTGTTAGAATTTTATAAGTTTCTGTAAGATCCCCTCTCACTTTTCTAAACTCCAGTGAATATAATCCTAACTGGCTTAGTCTCTCCTCATATGACAGACCTGCCATCCCAGGAATCAGCCTGGTAAACCTTCGCTGTACTCCTGCTATAGCAAGGACATCCTTCCTCAGATAAGGATGCCAAAACTGCACACAATACTCCAGGTGTGGCCTCACCAACACCCTGTACAATTAACAATATATTGTACTTGCACTTAAAGGTGAATGTACAACATATCACAGCAGCTGAATGTTCCCAGTGTTGGGGGAGTCCAGAACTAGGGGTCAGAGTTTGAGGACATCGGGTGAACCTTTTAGAACTGAGGTGAGGAGAAATTTCTTCACCCAGAGGGTGGTGAATGTGTGGAATTCACTCCCACAGAAAGTAGTTGAGTCCAAAACATTGTCTGATTTCGAGAAGAAATGAGATATAGCCCTGGGGGCTAAAGAAATCAAGGGATATGGGGGGGAAAGGGAGAATAAGGATATTGAATTTGATGTTCAGCCATGATCACAATGAATGGCGGAGTAGGTTTGAAGGGCCGAATGGCCTCCTCCTGCTTCTCGTTTCTACCTTAACTGCCCTCTGCATGACCTAGCAAGCCACTCGGTTCTGAGGCAATTAGGGATGGGCAATAAACTCTGGGGTTGTAAGCAGGGACACAGGAAGGAGGTGTGCCTGCATGGAGCATGGATATGAACCAGTGATAGGATTGCTTCACTTTGTTTTGAATCTAACAACCTCTCCCTCTCCTTGCAGATCTAACAACTGATGATCTGGTAAGTAAGAAATAAAACAAAGAGACTGAATTTCTCTGGGGTACGGGTCCCACACACACTGACTCTCACTGGGGTACGGGTCCCACGCACACTGACTCTCACTGGGGTACGGGTCCCACACACACTGACTCTCACTGGGGTACGGGTCCCACACACACTGACTCTCACTGGGGTACGGGTTCCACACACACTGACTGTCACTGGGGTACGGGTCCCACACACACTGACTCTCACTGGGGTACGGGTCCCACACACACTGACTGTCACTGGGGTATGGGTCCCACACACACACTAACTCTCACTGGGGTACGGGTCCGACACACACTGAATCTCACTGGGGTAAGAGTTCCACACACTGACTCTCACTGGGGTACGTGTTCCACACACTGACGCTCACTGGGGTACGTGTTCCACACACTGACGCTCACTGGGGTACGGGTTCCACACACACTGACTCTCACTGGGGTACGGGTCCGACACACACTGACTCTCACTGGGGTACGGGTCCGACACACACTGACTCTCACTGGGGTACGGGTTCCACACACACTGACTCTCACTGGGGTACGGGTCCGACACACACTGACTCTCACTGGGGTACGTGTTCCACACACTGACGCTCACTGGGGTACGGGTTCCACACACACTGACTCTCACTGGGGTACGGGTCCCACACACACTGACTCTCACTGGGGTAAGAGTTCCACACACACTGACTCTCACTGGGGTACGGGTTCCACACACACTGACTCTCACTGGGGTACGGGTTCCACACACACTGACTCTCACTGGGGTATGGGTCCCACACACACTGACTCTCACTGGGGTACGGGTCCCACACACACTGACTCTCACTGGGGTACGGGTCCCACACACACTGACTCTCACTGGGGTACGGGTTCCACACACACTGACTCTCACTCGGGTACGGGTTCCACACACACTGACTCTCACTGGGGTACGGGTTCCACACACACTGACTCTCACTGGGGTACGGGTTCCACACACACTGACTCTCACTGGGGTACGGGTTCCACACACACTGACTCTCACTGGGGTATGGGTTCCAAACACACTGACTCTCACTGGGGTATGGGTTCCACACACACCGACTCTCACTGGGGTACGGGTTCCACACACACTGACTCTCACTGGGGTACAGATTCCACACACACTGACTCTCACTGGGGTATGGGTTCCACACACACTGACTCTCACTGGGGTACGGGTTCCACACACACTGACTCTCACTGGGGTACGGGTCCCACACACACTGACTCTCACTGGGGTACAGATCCCACACACACTGACTCTCACTGGGGTATGGGTTCCACACACACCAATTAAAAATCCGTCTATCTCAACCTGAACATACTCAATGACCCAGCCTCTACAGCCCTCTGTGGTAAAGAATGCCACAGATTCACTCCCCTCTGAGAGAAGAAATTCCTCCTCATCTCTGTCTTGAATGGGTGACCCCCTTACCTTAAGATCACCCCCTCTGGTCCCACATTGGAAAACAACTTCTCAGCATCTACCCTGTCAAACCCCCTGAGAATCAGATATGTGCACCCACCACTGCGTGAAAAACCTCTCCTGCACATCTCCCTTAAACTTTCCCCCTCTCACCTTGAACCTGTGCCCCTTGTCATTGACACTTGCACCCTGGGAAAAAGCCTCTGACTATCCACCCTGCGGCCTAACCAAGGTTTTATATAGCTGCAACATAATTTCCCAACTCTTGTACTCAATGCCCTGACCAATGAAGGCAAGCATGCCGTATGCCTTCTGAATCAATTTGGCCACCTGTGTTGCCACTTTGAGGGAACTATGGACCTGCACGCCCAGATCCCTCTGTATGTTAATGTTCCGAAGGGTTTTGTCATTTACAGTATAATTCACACCTAAATTTGATTCTCCAAAATGCATCACCTCGCATTTGTCTGGGTGCAACTTCATCTGCCATTTCTGTGCCCAAGTCTCCAATCTCTCTATATCCTGCTGTATCCTCTGACAATCCCCGGCACTATCAGCAACTCCACCAATCTTCGTGTCATTCGCAAACTTACTAATCAGACCACCCACATTTTCCTCCAGATCATTTATATATACTACAAACAGCAGAGGTCCCAGCGCTGATCCCTGCGGAACACCACTAGCTACAGTAAGAAGTCTCTCAACACCAGGTTAAAGTCCAACAGGTTTATTTGGCAGCACTAGCTTTCGGAGCGTTGCCCCTTCATCAGGTGA
The DNA here is from genome assembly GCF_964213995.1 of Mustelus asterias. Lineage (NCBI taxonomy): Eukaryota > Metazoa > Chordata > Chondrichthyes > Carcharhiniformes > Triakidae > Mustelus > Mustelus asterias. The sequence goes on along the minus strand of NC_135813.1, from coordinate 992,558 downwards.
CACTCACCTGATGAAGGAGCGACACTCCGAAAGCTCATGCTGCCAGATAAACCTGTTGGACTTTAACCTGGTGTTGAGAGACTTCTTACTGTGCTTACCCCAGTCCAACACCGGCATCTCCACAACACCGCTAGCTACAGATCTCCATTCTGAAAAACACCCTTCCATCGCTACTCTCTGTCTTCTATAACCCAGCCAGTTCTGTATCCATCTCGCCAGCCCACCACGAATCCCACCTAATTGAAAGCTTTTTGGAAATCCAAGTATATTACATCCACCAGTTCCCCATTATCTATCTTGCTCATTACCTCAGAGGATTTGAATAAACTTGTCAGGCACGATTTCCCCTTTGTGAAACTGTGCTGACGCTGCTTGCTAATATATTTCTAAATGCTCTGCTATTACAGCCTTTATAACACACTCGAACATTTTCTCAGTGACAGGTGTTAAACTAACTGGCCGACAGTTACAGGGTTTTTTCTCTCTGCCTTTTTGAATAAGGGTGTTGGCAGTTTTCCAATTCTCTGGGACTTTTCCATAATTTAAGGATTCTTGGGAGATTCCTGCCAGCGCAACCACTATCTCCCTGCTTCCACACTGCTCCCTGAACAAGCTTCTGGAAATCCGAGCGCTGCACAGGAAAATGAAACTTTCATCTCAATTCAAAATGAATAATCCTTGTGTCTTTCTTCACAGGATGGAGGACTCGCAGTGGCAGCAGGTACAAGCCCACCCCAGCCTGAGGGGAAATTCCAGGCAATCCATTCATACAGCATCTCATCAGCCTCAGAATATCCCAGTGCAGTTCACAGCTTATAGCTAACTCCCAAAGCTTTCCTACTGTCAGAATGTCAGAAACATCCCTAACTGTGATTAAATTATTGCCAGATAATCTCTTTTAATCATTTCAATGGATAAATATTGGCCAGGCCCCCCCGGGAACTCCCCTGATCCTCTTCAGATATGAGACGTGGAATCTTACATAATCACCTGAGAGGCCAGAGGGGTCCGGGCTTAACCTCTCCTCATCTTCAATACTGCAGCCCACCCTGCATACAGACCCTGCAATAGTGTTGACCTACGGTGGCACAGTGGTTAGCACTGCTACATCACAGCACCAGGGACCCATTCCCGTTCGATTCCTGGCTTGGGTCACTGTGCGGAGTCTGCATGTTCTCCCCATGTCTGCGTGAGTTTCCTCCGGGTGCTCCAGTTTCCTCCCACAGTACGAAAGACGTGCTGGTTAGGGTGCATTGACCATGCTAAATTCTCCCTCAGTGTAACCCGAACAGGCGCCGGAGTGTGGCGACTAGGGGATTTTCACAGTAACTTCATTGCAGTGTTAATGTAAGCCTATTGAGACACCAATAAATAAATAAACTTAATCTTGGACAGTGCAGCACTCCCTCAGTACTGACCCTCTGACAGTGCGGCACTCCCTCAGTACTGACCCTCTGACAGTGCGGCACTCCCTCAGTACTGACCCTCTGACAGTGCGGCACTCCCTCAGTACTGACCCTCTGACAGTGCGGCACTCCCTCAGTACTGACCCTCTGACAGTGCGGAACTCCCTCAGCACTGACCCTCTGACAGTGCGGAACTCCCTCAGCACTGACCCTCTGACAGTGCGGCACTCCCTCAGCACTGACCCTCTGACAGTGCGGCACTCCCTCAGTACTGACCCTCTGACAGTGCGGAACTCCCTCAGTACTGACCCTCTGACAGTGCGGCACTCCCTCAGCACTGACCCTCTGACAGTGCGGCACTACCTCAGCACTGACCCTCTGACAGTGCGGCACTCCCTCAGCACTGACCCTCTGATAGTGCGGCACTCCCTCGGTAATGATTTGAGAGTGTGAGGCTGGAATATGGGGTGAAGTTTTTGAACCTACAGCCTTTAGTTCTCGAGGTGTGGTTGGTCTCACTGAGCCATGCTGACAATTTGAAAAACATCACACGGGATTTCTAAAGATAGTATTGTGTTCCAGCGCCCCCCCCCCCCACCACCACTCCTCACGACACCGCCGCATTTACCGAGCGTGTCAGTGCTGTGTATGAATGTGTTGCTGTTTGTTGGTAATGGGGTGGATGGTCTCAGTGCGGCACTTTGTTCCTGACTTCTCTTTTCTCCACTGATTCACAAATGCGATGGAAATGCATCTTTTGCCGTCTTTTCTAGGTCCCAGAATGTTAGCAGTTCGTACGTACCAGGGAAACCCCCCTCCACCTGTGGGAAAACCAAGCCTCAGCTTCCAGAATGGAGAAGTCATTGAATTGCTGAAGGGAGACCCAGAATCTTCATGGTGGGAGGTCAGAATCACTGATGGGAGCTTCGGGAAACAGAGAGGGTCAGAGCTGCGCCGGGTCTGTTGCACCAACATCCGTGACTGGGTTATGGCAGCCTCTGTACAGCTGCTGGACCCTCCCTTTAGGCACAGCTCGGATTAGACAGCAGAATAAGTGATCTTGTGATGGATAAAAGGAAAATGTTAGATCAGTTCTCAGGCTAATGGAAAAAGCAAGTTCCATTGCCATCGGATACACTATTGGATGTTGAGCGAGATGAGGGTGGTGATTGGCTGAGCTGTTAAGTGATATTTCAGGAATGTGAATACAGGTGTAATTCTCACTCCCAAGAATAGAGACAGCCAATTGTAGCATTTCCTTGTCTTTATAGAGGGGTAATGCCACTGGAGTAGTAATCGAAAGGCCCAGACTAATACTGGGGACAGTGGTTCAGGTGGTGGAATTTAAATTGAATTAAATCTGGAATTTAAACCTTGTCAGGATCAGTAATGATTATTATTGATTGCTGTAAAACCCAGCTGATTCACTCATGTATTTTAGGGAAGGAAATAGAACCATAGAAAATTACAGCTCAGAAACAGGCCTTTTGGCCCTTCTTGTCTGTGCCGAACCATTTTTTGCCTAGTCCCACTGACCTGCACTTGGACCATATCCCTCCACACCCCTCTCATCCATGAACCCGTCCAAGTTTTTCTTAAATGTTAAAAGTGACCTCGCATTTACCACTTTATCCGTCAGCTCATTCCACACTCCCACCACTCTCTGCGTGAAGAAGCCTCCCCTAATATTCCCTTTAAACTTTTCTCCTTTCACCCTTAACCCATGCCCTCTGGTTTTTTTCTCCCCTAGCCTCAGCGGAAAAAGCCTGCTTGCATTCACTCTATCTATACCCATCAAAATCTTATACACCTCTATCAAATCTCCCCTCAATCTTCTACGCTCCAGGGAATAAAGTCCCAATCTATTCAATCTCTCTCTGTAACTCAGCTTCTCAAGTCCCGGCAACATCTGCTGTCCTTGCCCGGTCTGGCCTATATGTGACTCCAGACCCACAGTTGTTAAGTAGCCCAACAAGCCACTCAGTTCAAAGGCACTTAGGGATGGACAACAAATAATAGTCTCGTCAGCAACATCCACATCACCTGAAAAATGTTTGAAAAAGAAGCTTTAACAGAGTCAAGTGTCCCAAGATGGTTCACAATTCTTTCTTTTCAAATCCCTCCATGACCTCGCCCCTCCCTATCTCTGGAATCCTGTTCAGTCCACAAATCCCTGCGATCTCCTCCTGTTCTGGTCTACTGTCCTGATTTTAATAACCATTTCACCAGTGCTGGCCGTGCCTTCGGCTGCTTTGGTGCCAAGTTTTGAACTTTCCTCCTTTAGACCCGCCCCCAGTGCTGATGTTTCCTTTGTTTTCATGTTCAGGCTCCTGTGTAAAGCTTTAAGATTTGCCTCTGTGTTTAAAGTTGCTGTTGCGATGCCTCCGCTCTGTAGGCTGGGTGACACCGAGGAGACTCTGTACACGATGCAGGAATCCCACTTCGCCAATCATTCCCAAGTCAGCGTGGATTTACAAAAGGGAAATCATGCTTGACGAATCTATTGGCGTTTTTGAGGATGTAACTAGTAGAGTTGACCGAGGAGAACCAGTGGATGTGGTTTATTTAGACTTTCAGAAGGCTTTCAACAAGGTCTCACATAACAGACTACTGTGTAAAGTTAAAGCACATGGGATTGCAGGTAATGTCTTGAGATGGATAGAAAACTGGTTAGCAGATAGGAAGAAAGGTGTTGGTATAAATGGGTCTTTTTCTGATTGGCAGTCAGTGACTAGTGGGGTTCTGCAGGGATCTGTGCTAGGACCCCAACTGTTCACATTATATGTTAATGATTTGGAAGAGGGAACTGAATGTATTATCTCCAAATTTGCAGCTGATACAAAGTTGGGTGGGAGGGTGAGCTGTGAGGAGGATGCAGAGATGCTTCAGCGTGATTTGGACAGGCTGAATGTGGGGGCATCTGCATGGCAGATGCAGTATAATATGGATAAATGTGAGGTTATCCACTTTGGTAGCAATAATAGGAAGACAGATTATTATTATTTGAATGTGTGTAAATTGAGAGGTGGATGCTCAGTGAGATCTTGATGTTCTCGTGCATCAGTCGCTGAGAGTAAGCGTGCAGGTACAGCAGGCAGTGAAGGAGGCAAATGGTACGTTGGCCTTCATAGCGAGAGGATTTGAGTATAGGGATAGGGATGTTTTGCTGCAATTGTACAGGGTGTTGGTGAGGCCACACCTGGAGTATTGTGTGCAATTTTGGTGTCCTTATCTGAGGAAGGATGTCCTTGCTATAGAGGGAGTACAGCGAAGGTTTACCAGGCTGATTCCTGGGATGGCAGGTCTGTCATATGAGGAGAGACTAAGTTGGTTAGGATTATATTCACTGGAGTTTAGAAGAGTGAGAGGGGATCTCATAGAAACTTATAAAATTCTAACAGGGTTAGACAGGGTAGATTCAGGAAGAATGTTCCCGATGGTGGGGGAGTCCAGAACTGGGGGGTCATAGTTTGAGGATAAGGGGTAAACCTTTTAGAACTGAGGTGAGGAGAAATTTCTTCACCCAGAGGGTGGTGAATGCGTGGAATTCACTCCCACAGAAAGTAGTTGAGGCCAAAACATTGTCTGATTTCAAGAAGAAATTAGATATAGCCCTGGGGGCTAAAGGGATCGAGGGATATGGGAGGAAGGGGGGGATCAGGATATTGAATTCGATGATCGGCCATGATCAAGATGAAGGGCGGAGCAGACTCGAAGGGCGGAGCTCTGCCTCTGACACACCCATCCAGGTGAAATTCCTACTCCGTGAACTACTGTTCCAGTACCTGCCTCCTCGCTACATCCCCGTCTCTGCAGCACGTCTTCCCTCTTTCATTTCTTTGCTGATCTTGTTTATCCTCTAAGAAACATTAGACTCCAACATAGTTTCCCAGTTTGCAGGCAGCTTTTTCATATTATTGAGTCAGTCTGTCGAGTAAAATGATCACTTGTGGCACATGTAGAAATCTCTGCTTTTTACATTAATTTCAACACATCCATTTCCCACTCATTTTTGCCTAAATGTCCCCTCTGATTTATCCATTTATAACAAACACATTGCATTTTACACCTCGGCTTCAGATTGGTGAAACAGCTTTGAGGGGCCGAATGGCCTCGTGCTATTCTTGTGTTCAGTATCCCCCTCAAATTGTAGAAACAACATGACGTAATCAGGAAGGAGGTGTGGGGGGGCAGACGGGGTGTGGGGGGGGAGTGGGGTGTAGTGGGGCAGACGGGGTACCGGGGGGAGTGGGGTGTGGTGGGGCAGATGGGGTGGGGGGGGGGAGTGGGGTGTGGTGGGGCAGACGGGGTACCGGGGGGAGTGGGGTGTGGTGGGGCAGGTGGGGTGCGGGGGGAGTGGGGTGTTGTGGGGCAGATGGGGTGCGGGGGTGAGTGGAGTGTGGTGGGGTAGACGGGGTGCGGGGGGGAGTGAGGTGTGGTGGGGCAGATGGGGTGCGGGGGGAGTGGGGTGTGGTGGGGCAGACGGGGTGCGGGGGGGGAGTGGGGTGTAGTGGGGTAGACGGGGTGCGGGGGGAGTGGGGTGTGGTGGGGCAGACGGGGTGTGGGGGGTAGTGGGGTGTTGTGGGGCAGACAGGGGGTGTGGGGGGGGGGGGGAGTGGGGTGCAGTGGACAGGCTGGGAAGAGAATGGGGGGGTGGTTGTGTATTAAGCCTGTCTGCCAGTGAGGATCCTGTCTAACGTTTGGGCAAAGGGAGGTTTTGTGGGGGGGGGGGTGGGGGAAGTCTTTGGGATTTTGTCTTTGTAAATGGGCTGCACTGTTTTTACCGTCGACAGTGACGGTGTCTCTCTCCATTCCAGGGGAAGGTCATTCAAACCAAACGCTTTGGTTGGTTCCCGAGCTCGTCTGTGAAACCTTGTCCAGTGGATTCACGAGTAAGTGTGATCAAGCTTCAGACTTGCTGCAATGTTCTCCTGTTCCTGTCCCGATAATCCCATTCATTTAGGAGCTTGTCTTAAGGGCCGTGATGCCAATCCTCTCCTGTATATCAAGGAGCTTGATTCAGTGGGTTATAGTTTGAGCTGGACAGATACACAGGTACCACAGATAGCGGCCACTGGAATCGATTGAAGAAACCAAACACTCCAGATAATATTTACATTGGGGAGAAAAGAACAACTGTTTGAATTCAAGACAAAAACCTGCAAAATTTTACAAGATTGAGCAAAAGCACAAGCAGCTTCCTACGCAGGTTTATTTTTGGAACTCTGACCTCGATGGCACTGCATCCAGAGTTTTAATTGTAGGGTCATTGCGGCAACATAATCATTAAGGTCAGAAACTGGGGAGGAGGGTGTGTAATACTCAGTCCCAGACTGAACACTCAGTCATCGCCTCAAGGGTTAGAATAGAATATCCCTACAGTGCAGAAAGAGGCCATTCGGCCCATCGAGTCTGCACTGACCACAACCCCACCCAGATCTTATCCCCTTAACCCACGTATTTATCCTGCTAACCCCCTGACACTAAGGGGCAATTTAGCATGGCCAATCCACCTAACCCTCACATCTTTGGACTGTGGGAAGAAACTGGAGCACCCGGAGGAAACCCATGCAGACACGGGGAGAACGTGCAATCTCCACACAGACAGTGACCCGAGACCAGAATTGAACCCAGGTCCCCGGCGCTGTGAGGCAGCAGTGCTAACCACTGTGCCACCGTGCCGCCACCAGTTGTTCAAGGAAACTGTAAGGTTAAACCTTGTCTATGCAGGCTTGTCAGCTTAACTTTGATGGTGAAAAAGCTTTTAGAAATGATAATTCACGACAAAATTAGGTCACTTGGTCATATATGGATTGATGAAGGAAAGCGGCACAATTGTTCAGGACCAATCATGTTTAATCAGCAAACTTGAATTCTTTGATGAGATAACAGAGTGGATTATTGAGTGTAACAGGGTTACTGTGGAGTACGTAGTCTTCCCACAAGACATCTGAAGAAGTGCTGCATGAAAGACTTGTCAGCAAAGTCTAGGCCCCCAAGATAAAAGGGGCAGTAGTAACCGCATGGATACAAAGTAAGCTGAGTGACAGGAAATGGAGAGTAACAGTGAATGGTCATTTTCAGACTGCAGGAAGGTTTATAATGGCATTTCCCATGGGCCAGTGTTAGGATCCTGAGTTTTCTTGACCCATATTCATGATGTACTTGGTTTCAACATGTGCAGATGAGCAAGGATGTCTTACTGTAGTTGTACACTGCCTTGAGGAGAGAATACCTTGGGTATTGTGTGCAGTTTTTCTCTCCTTATCTAAAGTGGCACGGTGGCACAGCTGTTAGCACTGCTGCCTCACAGCGCCAGGGACCCGGGTTCGATTCCTGGCTTAGGTCACTGTGTGGAGTCTGCACGCCCTCCCTGTGCCTGTGTGGCTTTCCTCTGGGTGCTCCAGTTTCCTCCCACAGTCCAAAGATGTGCAGGTTAGGTCGATTGGCCATGCTAAATTGCTCCTTAGTGTCAGGGGGACTGGCTAGGGTAAATGCATGGGGTTATAGGGATATGGCCTGGGTAGGATTGTGGTTGGTGCAGACTCGATGGGCCGAATGGCCTCTTTCTGGATTGTAGGATTCTATGATTCTAAAGAGGGAGAGCAGTGAAGGTTTACCAGACTGATTCTTGGGATGACAGGATTGTTGTCTGAGGAGAGATTGAGGACTCTGGACCTGTATTACTGGAGTTTACTAGAACGAAAAACACTTTTGGCCACATCGGCAATATTGCATCCAGTTCTGGGCACCACATTTCATGAAGGATGTGAAGGCTTTAATCCCCCTCTCTTACATATCTCCACACCCGTGCTGTCTGTACCCCTTTGAGGAATAGTGGGGGAAGTGCTGGAAGAATTTCCAAGCTGGTTATCAGTCCACTGAACATTCCTTCCGTGGCCAACAAGCCCTGATGTTGGACTCAAACCTGGAGCTTCTAGTTCAATGTAGGGGACCACCCAGTGCACCCACAAGACAGCCTCAAGGCTTTGTGAGAGAGTAGGTAAGGTTCATGAGAATGGTTCCAGAAATGAGGGACTTTGGTTCTGTGGATAGACTGGAACATTGTCGAAAGTTTATGGGACAGAAAGAGGCCATTTGGCCCATCACGTCTGCACTGGCGGAGAAATGGGCCATGCAGCCTCATCCTACTTTCCAGCATTTTGTCTGTAGCCCTGCATATCCAGACTGAGAGAAACTGGGACTGTTTTCCATGGAAGATTGAGAGGAGATTTGGAGGGACTCAGAATAATGGGTGTGGGCAGAGTAGATGTGATTGGAAAAGGGTTCAACGCTGACATGAGGAAAAAGCATTTGCAGATTGTGATTAAATCTGGAATACTCTGGAACCATTCCAATATTCCCCAATTTATCCTGTTTGCAGCAGCTGTTTTCTGCTATGTTTTGGTCACAGATGTCTTGTTGAAAACCTCTCACAAACAGAGAAATAAATAGTTTTAATCTCTCTTTTCAGCATTTTATTAAACCGCCTTCAAAAGAACCTGACTACAGCATCTATCCCTGGTAAGTCACTGATACACAATCTCATCAAACACTCCCAGGACAGGTACAGCACAGGGTTAGATACAGAGTAAAGCTCCCTCTACACTGTCCACATTAAACACTCCCAGGACAGGTACAGCACGGGGTTAGATACAGAGTAAAGCTCCCTCTACACTGTCCCCATCAAACACTCCCAGGACAGGTACAGCACGGGGTTAGATACAGAGTAAAGCTCCCTCTACACTGTCCCCCATCAAACACTCCCAGGACAGGTACAGCACGGGGTTAGATACAGAGTAAAGCTCCCTCTACACTGACCCCCATCAAACACTCCCAGGACAGGTACAGCACGGGGTTAGATACAGAGTAAAGCTCCCTCTACACTGACCCCCATCAAACACTCCCAGGACAGGTACAGGGTAACGGAGTGGTTCGTGTGTATATTTAGCAGTATGCAACAGTAGCTCCAACATTTCTATTTCTGTTCTGGCCTGAAACATTAACTCTGTTTCTCTCTCCACCAATGTTGCCAGACCTTTATTTATATATTAGTCACAAGTAAGGCTTACATTTACATTGCAATGAAGTTACTGTGAAATTCCCCTAGTTGCCACACTGGCGCCTGTTCGAGTCAATGCACTGAGTTTTTACAGATTAATCTGGTTTAATTTCAGATTTCCAGCATCTACAGTATTTTGCTTTTGTATTTTTTTCCTCCCTAGGTTTGCAGGCAATTTGGAGCGCGGACAGGCTGACAATCTCCTGAAGACACACAGCTCTGGAACGTATCTGATTCGTGAGCGCACAGCAGAGGCTGAAAGATTTGCTATTAGTATTAGGTTGGTGTGAACACATTGTGTTTATATGGTGGAGCGGAGGCTGGGTTGGCTCTGGGCTGGTGTGTCTGGTACGGGATAGACACAGTCCTGGCTGAACTGGGCTGGGGAATTATGCTTTTTCACTTCATGGTGCACAGAGACATAGGAACAGAAGATGTGCAGGGGACACAGGAGAAGGCCATTCGGCCCATTGTTCCAGCTGAAATCTCACCTCCAATTCTTGCTCAGTGGCCCTGGGGGTTACTGTATGGATCCAAAATGTTTTGCATGTGCTGAGAGTTTCTCTCACTCTTTCAGGCAGAGAGTTCCAAATTCCCCCTCGTCACCCTTGGGGTGAAAAAAGCTTCTCAACTCCTGTCCAATTCTTAATAATTATGCCCCATGCTTATTAACCTCTGATAATGGAAATAGGATTTTCCAATCCACTCCATCTCGGCTCCTTGTCATTTTATACAGCTCGATTAAATCTCCCCTTCGGCTCCTCAGCTCCAATGAAATCTATTCTAACCTGTGTGATCTTTCCCCCGTCATTGGCAACACTCTCAGAAATGGAATCATGGAATGGTTACAGCGCACAGAGGCCATTCAACCCATCGTGTCAATGCCAGCCCTTGACAAGAGTATCTTGGCTAAGCCCCCCTCCTTGTCCTTCCCCTGTAGGAAAGACAATTCTTTTCTCTTCAGATAGTTATCCAGCGCCCTCTAACAAACTGCGACAGTCTCAGGCAGTGCAAGAGGTTCTCTTCCGGTCACCTTTGCTTCTTTTGTCAATCACTTTATATCAGTGCCCTCTGGTTCTCAATCCTTGCACCAATGGGAACAGGTGATCTCTGTACACCCTGTTTAGATGTCTTGGGTTTGGAACAACTCAAGCAAGCCTCCTCACAGTTGAAACTCCTTTTGAAAAATAATTTGCTTGCTGAATATATTTCTCTTGTGTCTAAAGCAGTGACTATATTTCAAGTCCTACTTCACTGGCTGTGAAGCACTATGAGACATCCTGAGGTTGTGACTGATGCTGTAGAGATGAGCACCTCTCTATACTAAGCTGACAGTGCAGTTACACTGAAGTCTTGGAGCAAAGACTGTTATTATCCCCCATGTGAAACACTTTGTGTTTCTGTTTAGCGCACAAGGAATTGGCTTCTTGTTTCAGTTATGACTTACTATACTGCATCAATAATCAGTCTTGATTTTTCACCCCACAAACGAACATTTTGCTATTAGTACCTTATAATTGGACACCAGGGATCAGGCAGGTGATACAGACTGTGTTGTAAAGATGCATGGGAGTTTAAGACACGCTCACTTTTTGTGTAGTTTGTTTCAAAATGGTGATCGCCTACAACTGCACCGTTGATTCACTTGGTGTAAAAGTCAACTTCTGTTTTTGGAGGGATTTTTCTAAGCTTTAAAAGTCAACTTAAATGTTTTCTGATGCCCTTGGTCCCTCTGGGACATCCTTTTTCTCCAGCACTCTAACATGCTCCTTAATCATTACTGGGAAAAGCTCTCCCTCCTTTGTGTGAACACATCCTTCCCGGAATGCGGTTATTGGAATTAGAACATAGAACATAGAACATTACAGCGCAGAACAGGCCCTTCGGCCCACGATGTTGCACCGACCAGTTAAAAAAAAAACTGTGACCCTCCAACCTAAACCAATTTCTTTTCGTCCATGAACCTATCTACGGATCTCTTAAACGCCCCCAAACTAGGCGCATTTACTACTGATGCTGGCAGGGCATTCCAATCCCTCACCACCCTCTGGGTAAAGAACCTACCCCTGACATCGGTTCTATAACTACCCCCCCTCAATTTAAAGCCATGCCCCCTCGTGCTGGATTTCTCCATCAGAGGAAAAAGGCTATCACTATCCACCCTATCTAAACCTCTAATCATCTTATATGTTTCAATAAGATCCCCTCTTAGCCGCCGCCTTTCCAGCGAAAACAATCCCAAATCCCTCAGCCTCTCCTCATAGGATCTCCCCTCCATACCAGGCAACATCCTGGTAAACCTCCTCTGCACCCTCTCCAAAGCCTCCACATCCTTCCTGTAATGTGGGGACTAGAACTGCACACAGTACTCCAAGTGCGGCCGCACCAGAGTTGTGTACAGTTGCAACATAACGCTACGACTCCTAAATTCAATCCCCCTACCAATAAACGCCAAGACACCATATGCCTTCTTAACAACCTTATCTACTTGATTCCCAACTTTCAGGGATCTATGCACACATACACCTAGATCCCTCTGCTCCTCCACACTATTCAAAGTCCTCCCGTTAGCCCTATACTCAACACATCTGTTATTCCTACCAAAGTGAATTACCTCACACTTCTCCGCATTAAACTCCATCCGCCACCTCTCGGCCCAACTTTGCAACCTGTCTAAGTCTTCCTGCAAACTACGACACCCTTCCTCACTGGTCTACCACACCACCGACTTTGGTGTCATCAGCAAATTTGCTAATCCACCCAACTATACCCTCATCCAGATCATTAATAAATATTACAAACAGCAGTGGCCCCAAAACAGATCCCTGAGGTACACCACTTGTAACCGCACTCCATGATGAATATTTACTATCAACCACCACCCTCTGTTTCCTATCCGCTAGCCAATTCCTGATCCAATTTCCTAGATCACCCCCAATCCCATACATCTGCATTTTCTGCAGAAGCCTACCATGGTGAACCTTATCAAACGCCTTACTAAAATCCATATATACCACGTCCACTGCCTTGCCCCCATCCACCTCCTTGGTCACTTTCTCAAAAAACTCAATAAGGTTAGTAAGGCACGACCTACCTGCCACAAAACCATGCTGACTATCACCTATCAATTCATTACTCTCCAAATAACTATAAATCCTATCCCTTATAATTTTTTCCAACATCTTGCCGACAACAGAAGTGAGACTCACCGGTCTATAATTCCCGGGGAAGTCTCTGTTCCCCTTCTTAAACAATGGGACAACATTCGCTAACCTCCAATCTTCTGGTACTATACCAGAGGCCAACGACGACCTGAAGATCAGAGCCAGAGGCTCTGCAATCACTTCTCTTGCCTCCCAGAGAATCCTTGGATAAATCCCATCCGGACCAGGGGATTTATCTATTTTCAGACCCTCCAGAATATCCTGCACATCCTCCTTATCAACTGTAATACTGTCTATTCTACTCCCTTGCAACCCAGTGTCCTCCTCAGCTATATTCATGTCCCCTTGCGTGAACACCGAAGAGAAATATTGGTTCAATGCTTCACCAATCTCCTCCGGTTCCACACATAACTTCCCTCTGCCATCTATAACTGGCCCTAAACTTGCCCTAACCAACCTTCTGTTCTTGACATACCTATAGAACGCCTTAGGATTCTCTTTAACCCTATCCGCCAAAGTCTTCTCATGTCCCCTTTTAGCCCTTCTAAGCTCGCTCTTCAACTCCCTCTTAGCCAATCTAAAGCTTTCTAGTGCACTACCCGAGTGCTCACGTCTCATCCGAACATAAGCCTCCTTTTTCTTTTTAACCAACAAAGAAACTTTTTTGGTGCACCACGGTTCCCTAGCCCTACCAATTCCTCCTTGCCTGACAGGGACATACCTATCACAGACTCGCAGTAGCTGCTCCTTGAAAAAACTCCACATGTCGGACGTTCCCAGTCCCTGTAATCTCCTAGTCCAACCTATGTTTCCTAATTCTCTCCTAATAGCCTCATAATTACCCTTCCCCCAGCTAAAACCATTGGCCCGAGGTTCATGCCTATCCCTTTCCATCACTAAGGTGAACGTAACCGAATTGTGGTCACTATCACCAAAATGCACACCAACTTCCAAGTCTAGCACCTGGTCTGGCTCATTTCCCAGCACCAGATCCAATATAGCCTCACCTCTAGTTGGCCTGTCTACATACTGAGTCAAAAAACCTTCCTGCACGCTTTGAACAAAAACTGACCCCTCTAACGAGCTAGAGCTATAACAATTCCAGTCAATATTAGTCAAGTTAAAATCCCCCATAACAATTGCCCTATTACTTTCACTTCTAAGCAGGATTGACTCCGCAATCCTTTCCTCAACCTCTCTAGAACTTTTAGGAGGTCTATAAAAGACTCCCAACAGGGTGACCTCTCCTCTCCTATTTCTAATCTCCGCCCATACTACCTCAACAGATAAGTCCTCATCAAACCTCCTCTCTGACACTGTGATACAATCTCTGACCAATAATGCTACCCCTCCCCCTCTTCTACCTCCTTCCCTACTTCGACTAAAACATTTGAACCCCGGGACCTGCAGCATCCATTCCTGCCCCTGCTCTATCCATGTCTCTGAAATAGCCACAACATCGAAGTCCCAGGTACTGATCCACGCTGCAAGTTCACCCACTTTATTGCGAATACTCCTGGCATTGAAGTATACACATTTCAAACCCTGCTCCACCCCACCTCTGCAATGCCGTGCATTGCAGTCCCCATCCATGCATCCCTCACTTTCAGCCCCACTACTCAGGATCCCTCCCCCCCCCCGAATCAGTTTAAACCTCCCTGCATGGCCTTAGCAAATTTACCCCCCAGGATATTGGTCCCCTTCTGATTAAGGTGTAGACCATCCTTCTCATAGAGGTCACACCTTCCCCAGTACGAGCCCCAATTGCTTAAGTACCTGAACCCCTCCCTCCTGCACCATCCCCTCAGCCATGAATTCAAACCTTCCCTCTCCCTATTCCTCTCTAAACTATCCCGTGGTACAGGCAAGAGTCCAGAGATAACCACTCTGTCAGTCTTGGCCTTTAGTTTCCACCCCAACTCCATAAATCCCTGCCTAATATCCCCTTCCCCTATCCTCCCTATGTCGTGTGTCCCCACATGTACAATAACTTGTGGTTTATCTCCCTCCCCCCTAAGAGTCCTGAATACCCTGTCAGACACATCCCGGACCCCAGCCCCTGGTAGGCAACACACCAACCCTGAGTCCCTACCTTTAGTTCCGACCCTCCTATCTGTCTCCTTAATTGTGGAGTCCCCAATCACAAGGCCCAGTCTTTTACAGCCCCTAACCACCTGAGCTTTCTCACTCGGCTCACCCCCAGAGATCTGCTCTCTATGCTCAGTTGATTCCTCCTCAACTGTAGCCTCCAGCACCGAAAACCTATTATGGAGGGGAACCGCCCCAGGGGATTGTCTTCCCGATTGCTTCTTACCCCTCCTCCTGGCATTGACCCAAGCCTCATTTCTAGGAGTTACTATTTCTCTATAACTCCTATCAACTTCCACCTCCGCCTCCCGAATTATGCGGAGTTCCTCTACCTCCCCCTCCAGCTCCTTTACACGCTCCTCCAGAAGCTGCAATCTAATGCACTTCTTACAACTAAAATCTCCTGAAACACTACTGGATTTCCTCACCACATACATCCCACAGGAGATGCAGCATACTGCCTGAACTGCCATCCCTGAAGCCATTACCAGCAAGAAAAAAAGAAAACAAAAAACTTCCCCACACTTCCCCAACTGTCACTCTCCACTGCAGCCCGAGCAACACTCTCTCACTGAGACACCAACTGTCACACTCTACTGCAGCCCGAGCAGCACTCCCACACTGAGACACCAACTGTCACTTTGTATTGTACTCCAGCTGCCATTTAATTCCTGATTTCTACAGTTCCAACAGCACTGCCCTGTTCTTTCATTCTACTCCTCAACCAATAAAAAAATCCCATAAATCTTCTTGAGCACCTGACCTCTGCTACCTTCAGGGACCTGTGGATATATACTCTAACTTCCTCTGATCCCCTTCAGGGACCTGTGGATATATACTCTAACTTCCTCTGATCCCCTTCAGGGACCTGTGGATATATACTCTAACTTCCTCTGATCCCCTTCAGGGACCTGTGGATATATACTCTAACTTCCTCTGATCCCCTTCAGGGACCTGTGGATACACACTCTAACTTCCTCTGATCCCCTTCAGGGACCTGTGGATATTTACTCTAACTTCCTCTGATCCCCTTCAGGGACCTGTGGATATATACTCTAACTTCCTCTGATCCTTTACGGTTCTCAGTATCCCTTTCACTTATTGTGTGTTCCATTGCCTTGTTTGTCACCTCTTTGCCCACTGGACCAGTTCCTGCAGTCTACCATAGAATCCCTACAGTGCAGAAGGAGGCCATTTGGCCCATCGAGTCTGCACCAACCACAATCCCACCTGGGCCTATCTACAGCTTTCTTCCTATCAACTGCACAGCATATTTTGACATCAAGTTCAAACTTTTTAATCAAGTCTAAATCATTCACCATGAAAAGCAAAGGAGGCAGTACTGAGTGGTAGGGACCTCCACTGGAATCGGCCTTCACTTCCAAAAACACCCATTGACCATAATCCTTTGCTTCCTGCCATGAAGCCAGTTTTGAATCCAATTTGCCACTTTCCCTCAGACTCCACAAGCTTTTATTTACTGATCAGTCTGTCATGTGGAACCTTATCTGAAGCCTTTCCAAAATCTATGGAACTACATCAGATTCTCAAACCTCCTGACCCTCCTTGTTACATCCTTGAAACATTCAACCGAGTTAGTCAGACACAACCTTCCCATAAGAAATCTACAGCGACTGCCCTCGATCTATCTGGCCTTTAATAGACGGCGATTTCTATTGTTGCTCAGTCTAATGTACAATCTAATGTGTCACCTTTTTCTTATTGTCTAATGATTTTGTTGTTTGTTTTATTGACACTCAAACCCTGTAATGATGGCCTCTGCCCTCAGGTTTAATGACGAAGTGAAGCATATTAAAGTTGTTGAGAAGGACAATTGGATCCACATCACTGAGGCAAAGAAGTTTGAGAGTCTCCTGGTACGTTCCCTTATACTCTCTGTGAAATAGTGCTCATCGTGTCCTCCAGGTGCCTGTACCTCTTTGGCATTTTGGCCAAATGACCATTCAACCTGTCAGAGCCCAGAGCATATTCCCAGACCATTGTGGCGTCACAGTGAAGCTAGGTCTTGTCGTACAGGCTATTGGAGAGGGATTGGGAGCTGGAATCAAGCGGAAATCTCCCTTTACTGAAGCCGGGGAGTGGAAGAAATGTGGAGTTCCTGATGCTGCTGTTATTCAGGCTTTCAGCACAGATCAGGGCTGGAAGACAGGAGCTTCTAGTCGTGTGTACCTCACACACACACACTGGGCAGAGTAGTTAGTTATTTTGTGGGGGGGGGGGTGGGGGGAGGGAGGGAGTGGGGTAAGGGGAGTGGGGGCAAGAGTTGGGAGTGGGGGCGAGGGTTGGGAGTGGGGGCAGGGGGAGTGGGGGCAGGGAGGAGTGGGAGTGGGGCAGAGCTGGGTATTGTTGGTGTACACAGTAAGAGTTTTAACAACACCAGGTTAAAGTCCAACAGGTTTATTTGCTACCAAATAAACCTGTTGGACTTTAACCTGGTATTGTTAAAACTCTTACTGTGTTCACCCCAGTCCAACGCCGGCATCTCCACATATTGTCAGTGTACACAGGAAACTAACCTTGTGGCTTCAGACGATATTGCTGAATATCAGCCTGTGGATCATAGATTCATACAGCACAAAAGAGGCCCTTCAGCCCATCAAATCCACACTGACACATGAGAAACAACTGAACTCACACCTAATCCCATCTGCCAGCGCTTGGCCCAGAGCCCTGAATGTGATGATGAACCAAGTGCTCATCCAGGTACTTTTTAAAGAATGTGAGGCAACCCGCCCCCACCACCCTCCCAGGCTGATCTTCTCTGCTCCAACAAAAAGAAGCCAAGCCTACACAGCCTTTCTTCATAACTCAAATCCCAGGCAGCATCCTGGTGAATCTCCTCTGCACCCCCTCCAGTGCAATCACATCCTTCTGACAATGTGGTGACCAGAACTGCACACAGTGCTCCAGCTGTGGCCTCACCAAAGTTTTACACAACTCCAACATGACTTCCCTGCTTTCACTCCACCTCACTGTTACCCACCCGTCCAATCTGTGTGTCATCCACAAATTTACTAATCCTACCCCCCACATAGTCATCAATGTCATTTATATAAATGATGAACAATAGGGTGCCAACACAGATCCCTGTGGTACGCCACTGGACACTGGCTTCCAGTCACTAAAGCAGCCTTCTGACATCACCCTCTGTTTCCTACAACTGAGCCAATTTTAAATCCACTTTATCAAATTATCCTGTGTCCCGTGTGAATTTACCATCTTTACAAATCTCCCATGTGGGACCTTGTCAAAGGCTTTGCTGAAATCCATATAAACTACATCGACTGCACTACCCTCGTCCACACACCTGGTCACCTCCTCAAAAAATTCAATCAAATTTGTTAGTCTAACCTCCCTCTGACGAAGCCATGCTGACTCTCCCTGATCAAGCTTTGCCTCTCCAAGGGGAGAGAGATTCTCTCCTTCAGAAGTTTCTCCAATCGTTTCCCTACCACTCACTGGTCTGCAGTTTCCCTGGTTTATCTCTACAACCCTTCTTAAATAGCTGTTTAAATTAATTAATTGGCTGTTCTCCAGTCATCTGGCACCTCCCCCGTGGCCAGAGAGGAATTGAAAATTTGGGTCAGAGCCCCTGCAATCTCCTCCCTTGCCTCCCACAGCAGCCTGGGGCACAATTCATCCGGACCTGGAGATTTATCCACTTTTAAGGCTGCCAACGCCTCCAATACCTTGTCCTTCCCTGTGTCAATTTGCTCAAGAACCTCCCAGTCTCTCTCCCTGAATTCCACACCATCGTCCTCATTCTCTTGGGTGAAGACCGATGTGAAGTATTCATTCAACACTCTACCAATGTCCTCTGGCTCCACCCACAGATTTCCCCCTTGGTCCCTAATGGGCCCTACTCTTTCCCTGGTTATCCTCTTCCCATTGATATTCTTATAGAATATCTTGGGATTTTCCCTACTTTTACCAGCCAGAGCTTTTGCATATCCCCTCTTTGCGTTCCTAATTGCTTTCTTTAGCTCCACTCTACACTTTCTATACCTCACTAATGCCTCCACTGATTTGCTTCCCATGTACTTTTTAAAAGCCTTTCTCTTTCTTCTCATTGTATCCTGAATACAAGGATGAAGAATAGGAGGGCTCCAAGGACAGATCCTTGAGGGACGCCAGTGGCAACAGTGCAGGAGCAGGAAGAGAAGGCATTGGCAGAGATTAGATAGATAGGAATGGACCCCAGGTGAGAGCAGTCCCAGCCAGCTGGACAGCAGTGGAGCGGTGTTGGAGGCGGAGGATGTGGTCAATGTGTCACAAGCTGCAGACAGGATGAGGGGGGAAAGTTTCCCTTGTCCCAGTCACACAGGATCTCATTTGTGACTCTGATAAAAGCTGTTTTGATACTGTGTCAAGGCAGAAAGCTGATTGGAGGGATTCAAACACGGGGTTCTGGGAACGATGGGTACGGATTTGGGAAGCGACAACACATTCAAGGTGTTTGGGGAAGGAAGGAATGTTGGGAATGGGAACAGCACTTTGCAAGAACAGTGAGATCCCGGGGCTGCTTTTTGAGGATAAGAGAAGATTGAAACATGAGAGGGACGAGAATTGAAGAAAGAAAACCATGAAGACTATGGGCTAACGTGGGAGCAGGAGTGAGAGTGGGTGGTCAGCAGGTCAGTGAGGTTCAAGCTGAGGAATGAGTAGCGAGCCAGGCATGTTCGAATGGTGATCCAAACATTCATTCTTGGGAGGAGTTCTTTACCACCGTGGACAGAGTTTGAGAATCTGGGGAGAGAGTGTCAGGGACCAGGGTCAAAAGTTTCTCGATTTCTGTTAACTTTTAAAGTTTATTTATTATTAGTGTGTCACACGTAGTCGAGGCCGGTACAATTTTGTCTTTTAAAAAGCGTTTAGACAGTTACATGGGTACGATGGGTATAGAGGGATCATAGAAATCATAGAAACCCTACAGTGCAGAAGGAGGCCATTCAGCCCATCGAGTCTGCACCGACCACAATCCCGCCCAGGCCCTACCCCCACATATATTTACCCGCTAATCCCTCTAACCTACGCATCTCAGGGGCAATTTTTAGCATGGCCAATCAACCTAACCCGCACATCTTTGGACTGTGGGAGGAAACCGGAGCACCCGGAGGAAACCCACGCAGACACGAGGAGAATGTGCAAACTCCACACAGACAGTGACCCGAGCCGGGAATCGAACCCGGGACCCTGGAGCTGTGAAGCAGCAATGCTAACCACTGTGCTACCGTGCCGCCCTATGGGCCAAATGCGAGCAATTGAGATTAGCTTCAGGATTGACAAAAAGAGCGGCTTGGACAAGTTGGGCCGAAGGGCCTGTTTCCATGCTGTAAACCTCTACGACTCTAAGTAGGCTTCCATTAACACTGCAATGAAGTTACTGTGAAAATCCCCTAGTCGCCACACTCCGGTGCCTGTTTGGGTACACTGAGGGAGAATTTAGCACGGCAAATGCATCCTAACCAGCACGTCTTTTCATTCTGAATTCAAGTTATTGAATAATAATGGGTGGTTATTCTCTAATTTTAGGAGCTGGTAGAATATTACCAGACACACTCACTAAAAGAGAGCTTCAAACTGCTGGATACAGCTTTACGCTTTCCCTACAAACAGCGAGACAAAACTATTCAACGTTCAAACTCTCGGAATCCAGGTAAGCAGCTCATCATCACCAGTCAGCCTGTTAACCCTTTGTTAGTCACATTGAATCAGCAGGTAATGGACTAAAGACTTAACATGAGGGGTAAATAAGTAATGGGGAAGTAAAATAGCACAAGGGGTATGTAACAGAGAAAGAGAAGCAGCTTGGTAATTGATGGAAGGGAGTGAATCCTCTGGGGAATTCTAGCTGCAGTTGACGCCATTTCAGCAGTTATTACACATTTGCAGAGTCTACCTCTTATCATTCCAGGTTCTTACCCTGTAAGTGCCTCTCGACCTGTAAATATGGAAAGGAACATAAGGGGGCAATGTCTCCCTCTAGTGCAGCCTAACCTGCCTGTTTATGCTTCCTGGAGTAATGGGGGAATTCCCTTTGGGAAGCCCATTATCCTAATCTCATGGATGTAGCAGTAAGTGACCATACAAGAACCCCTTGGCACAACTCAGTTTCTGATCATCTCAAAGTGAAGACAATTTTCGGAAGAGCCAAAAAATGCTTTCACTCTGTTCTATAAATAGCACCTTCAGCTGGGGGGGGGGGGGGGGGGGGGGGGGGTCATTTTACAGGGCAGTGACTGGTTGCAATTCCATATTAAGTGACATACTCCACTCAGAAACAACAATCTCAAACTTAAATTACAGAACGAATGTAGGTTTGAGGAGAGAGCTAGCTAATATTGATTGAGTAAATAGACTAAAAGCTGCACTGGTGAATAAACAGCAGAAAAGATTTCAAAGAAATAATTGAAAATATTCCACAAAAATACATTCCATTTCTGTGGCTACTAGCGCAGGTCAGAGGCTGGGAATCCTGCAGCGAGTAACTCACCTCCTGGCACCCCCCCCAAAGCCTGTCCACCATCTACAAGGCACATTTGCCTGGATGGGAGCAGCTCCAACAACACTCAAGAAGCTCAACGCCAGCCAGGACAAAACAGCCAACATGACTGGTACCCCATCCACAAACATCCACTCCCTCCACCACTGACGCATATTGCAGCAGTGTGTACCATCTACAAGATGCACTGCAGCAACTCTTCGAGGTTCCTTAGACAGCACATTCCAACCCACAACTACCACCATCTAGAACGACAAGGGCAGCAGATACCTGGGAACACCAGCACCACCTGGAGGTTCCCCTCCGAGTCACTCACTGTGCTGATTTGGAAATGTATTACCGTTCCTTCACAGTCACTGGGTCCAAATCCTGGAACTCTCACCCTAACAGCACTGTGGGTGTACCTAGCAAAGAGGTGTGGCTTTTGCTACCAAATAAACCTGTTGGACTTTAACCTGGTGTTGTTAAACTTCTTACTGGGTGTACCTAACCTCAGAGACTGCAGCGGTTCAAGAAAGCAGCTCACCACCGCCTCCTCGATGGTAATTAGGAATGAGCTATAAATGGATGCCCACATCCCACAAATGAATTTTAAAAATGTTGCAGAGAATGGTAGTTAACCTGAAGATTGGGAGTGTTTTAGAAACTAGCAAAGAAACCCCCAAAAACTAGCCAGTAATATAAAAACAGATTGTAGGAGCTTTTGCTGGAAAATAAAAAGTAAGGGAGTACCAAATGTCTACATTTAGTCCTTCAGAGAGAGAGACAGGAAATGGTTACGGGAAATGAGGACCTGGCAGAGACATTAAAACAAATACTTTGTGCCTACCGACAGAGACAGAAGTTACATATCAGCAATGAAGGGCAACCCAGGGCTGATATAGAGGAAGTTCAGGTAATTAATATCAGCAAAGAAAAGGTTCTAGAGACATTTAAGGAACTAAAAGCCAAAAATTCTCATGACTTGCTGACTGAGCTCTCAACGCTGAAAGTGTGATATTTGCAGAGGTAAAGGATGTGTAAGTTTTACTTACACTTTTTTTACTCTTATGTGAGGAATAAAAGAATGACCAGGGTGAGGTTAGGGCCGGTCAAGGACAGTAGTGGGAACTTGTGTATGGAGTCAGTAGAGATAGGCGAGGTGATGAATGAATACTTTTCTTCAGTGTTCACCAAGGAGAGGGGCCATGTTTTTGAGGAAGAGAAGGTGTTACAGGCTAATAGGCTGGAGGAAATAGATGTTTGGAGGGAGGATGTCCTGGCAGTTTTGTATAAACTGAAGGTCGATAAGTCCCCTGGGCCTGATGAAATATATCCTAGGATTCTTTGGGAGGCAAGGGATGAGATTGCAGAGCCTTTGGCTTTGATCTTTGGGTCCTCACTGTCCACGGGGATGGTGCCAGAGGATTGGAGAGTGGCGAATGTTGTTCCTCTGTTTAAGAAAGGGAATAGAAATGACCCTGGTAATTATAGACCGGTTAGTCTTACTTCGGTGGTTGGTAAATTGATGGAAAAGGTCCTTAGGGATGGGATTTACGACCATTTAGAAAGATGCGGATTAATCCGCGATAGTCAGCACGGATTCGTGAAGGGCAAGTCGTGCCTCACAAATTTGATTGAATTTTTTGAGGAGGTAACTAAGTGTGTTGATGAAGGTAGGGCAATTGATGTCATATACATGGATTTTAGTAAGGCGTTTGATAAGGTCCCCCATGGTTGGCTTATGATGAAAGTGAGGATGTGTGGGATAGAGGGAAAGTTGGCCGATTGGATAGGTAACTGGCTATCTGATCGAAGACAGAGGGTGGTGTTGGATGGAAAATTTTCGGACTGGAGGCAGGTTGCTAGCGGAGTGCCACAGGGATCAGTGCTTGGTCCTCTGCTCTTTGTGATTTTTATTAATGACTTAGAGGAGGGGCTAGGGTGGATCAGTAAATTTGCTGATGACACCAAGATTGGTGGAGTAGTGGATGAGGTGGAGGGCTGTTGTAGGCTGCAAAGAGACATAGATAGGATGCAAAGCTGGGCTGAAAAATGGCAAATGGAGTTTAACCCTGATAAATGTGAGGTGATTCGTTTTGGTAGGACTAATTTAAATGTGGATTACGGGGTCAAAGGTAGGGTTCTGAAGACTGTGGAGGGACAGAGAGATCTTGGGGTCCATATCCACAGATCTCTAAAGGTTGCCACTCAAGTGGATAGAGCTGTGAAGAAGGCCTATAATGTGTTAGCTTTTATTATGTGGAGATGCCGGCGTTGGACTGGGGTAAGCACAGTAAGAAGTCTCACAACACCAGGTTAAAGTCCAAATAAACCTGTTGGACTTTAACCTGGTGTTGAGACTTCTTACTTAGCTTTTATTAACAGGGGGTTGGAGTTTAAGAGCCGTGGGATTATGCTGCAACTGTACAGGACCTTGGTGAGACCACATTTGGAATATTGTGTGCAGTTCTGGTCACCTCACTATAAGAAGGATGTGGAAGCGCTGGAAAGAGTGCAGAGGAGATTTACCAGGATGCTGCCTGGTTTGGAGGGTAGGTCTTATGAGGAAAGGTTGAGGGAGCTAGGGCTGTTCTCTCTGGAGTGGAGGAGGCTGAGGGGAGACTTAATAGAGGTTTATAAAATGATGAAGGGGATAGATAGAGTGAACGTTCAAAGACTATTTCCTCGGGTGGATGGAGCTATTACAAGGGGGCATAACTATAGGGTTTGTGTTGGGAGATATAGGAAGGATATCAGAGGTAGGTTCTTTACGCAGAGAGTGGTTGGGGTGTGGAATGGACTGCCTGCAGTGATAGTGGAGTCAGACACTTGAGGAACATTTAATCGGTTATTGGATAGGCACATGGAGCACACCAGGATGACAGGGAGTGGGATAGCTTGATCTTGGTTTCAGATAAAGCTCGGCACAACATCGTGGGCTGAAGGGCCTGTTCTGTGCTGTACTGTTCTATGTTCTATGTAAGTTAGGGTTTCCCTAAATTTCCAGGATTCTGGCAGAATGGAAGTCAGCAAATGTAACCCCACTATTCAAGAAAGGAAGGTGAGAGAAAACGGGAAACTACAGATCCGTTCGCCTGGTATAAGTCATTGGAAAAAGGCTGGGATCTATTAATAAGGAAGTCTTAACAAAGCACTTAGAAAATCACATTATGATCAGAAAAGGTCAGTGTGGTTTTACAAGAGGAAAATTGTGTTTGTCAAATTTATTAGAGTTTTCTGAGGATGTAACTAGCAGGATAAAGGAATGAGGAATCAGTCGATGTGGTATAATTGATTTTCCAAAAGGCATTCGATAATTCCAAATGAAAGATGAATATGCAAGATCAGGGCTCGGTGCTGTGGGTGATGTGTTAGCATGGACCTAGGATTGGTTAATAGACAAGAAGGAGAGATTAAGGGTAAGTGGGGCAATTTTGAGTTGGCAGGCAGTGACTGAGGGAATGCTGCAAGGATGTTTGCTGGAACCTCAGCTCTTTACAATCTATATCAATTAGGCAAGGAGATAGAAATTAATGTATTTAAGTTTGTTGATAGTTCAAAGCTGGGTGGAATGTAAGCTGTGAGGAAGACAGAGATATAGACAGGTTAGATGGCAGATGGAGTATAATGTGGGCAAGTTTGAGTTTATGAGAATGGGAAAGCAGATTTATTTTAAAGGAATGAAGCTTGTAAATGTTGGTTTCAGGGAGACTTTGTGTGCACTGCTAAAAAGAACACAAAATTAGCAAGCAGGTACAGTGAGCAATTAAAAAGGTAAATTGAATGTTGGTCTTTATTGCAAGGGGATTGGAGTAGAAGAATAAACCAGTCTGATGACAGTTGTACAAGATTTCGGCAAAACCTCACCTGGAGGTTTTGATTTTCATATTTAACAAAAGATGTATTTGCATTGAGGCTATGCCACGAAGCTTTACGAAATACATCCCGAAGATGAAAGCATTGTGCTATGACTTAGCCTGTCTATATCTTTTTGTAGCCTCTTTGTGTCTTCCTCACAGCTTACATTCCACCCAGCTTTGAGCAGTCAATAACCTTTCTCTTTGGCTAATTAATTGATATAGATTGTAACTAGCTGAGGTCCCAGCAAACATCTTGCAGCATTCCCTGAGTCACAGCCTGCCAACTTAAAAATGCTCCACTTACCTTTAATCTCTCCTTCCCGTCTGTTAACCAACCCTAGATACAACCTCACTGAACCTACAGGATTCTGAGGGGGTTTCACAGGCTGGACGCTGAGAGATTGTTTCCGCTGGTCGGGGAATCTAAAACACGGTATCAGGATAAAGGGCCAATCATTGAGGAGAAATTTCTTCACTCAAAGGTTGTGAATTTTTGGAATTCTCTACCCCAGAGGGTTGGAGATGTTCCGTCATTGAATAAATTTTAGGCTGGAATGGACAGATTATGGGTTGCTCAGACAATTAAGGGATATGGGGAGTAGGCAGAAAAGTAGAGTCCAAGTCAAAGCTCATCCATGATCATCCTGAATGGTGGAGCAGGTTCAGCAGTCCATCTGGTCTACTCCTGCTCTTATGTCTCATGTTCTTATGGTGCAAGTTTGTTTCCTGTGTCAACTAACACGACTCCAGTAACATCTCCTGTACCTCTTCACAGATACGATGCAGCCTCTCTTTCTCACCATTGTGAGATATTCCTGATGTTTTGTGATATAACAATCATTTTACTCAAATATGATACCTCTGTTTTAATGAGAGATTTCATTTCTGCAAATTATTGCTGCGTTGTCCTTTGTATTTTAATATTGCTCGGTATGATTTTCTTGTTTAAATATTTCTTTATGTACTGACTGTTCCTCTCTTTCTAACCTCTCCTGCAGCATCTTCCTCCTCTTCCTACAACTTTGCTTTTCTTAGTCCTCAGGGCTTCAGTGTTGCATCTCAGAACTCTGCTCCTTTTTGGTCAGGTACAACTGCCTTTACTTCCTTCTCGGACTCTGTTAAAGCCCCTCAGTGTGGCCCAGCTTCACAACCCCAACATGTAGGGCTAAAACCAGAAACTTCAATAAACTATTGGTTAGGGAGGCCCATTCCTCTGCACCAAAAACACTGAAACACTAAGTGTAAGGTTGAGAGAAAAATTTCACAAGTGTGAGGTAAAAGTGGTCTCTGTGTCAGGCTCCATTGTAACTGCACTGTCAGGGAAAGACAGAGAGTCCGGCTCAGGTACAACCCCTCTGTGTCTCACAGTGGAGTATGTTCTGAAGCGCTGTCACTGCTGTGAACACAAGGGAAATCCGATTCAGTAAGAGAATTGATTTTCAAAAGGAGTAGGAACCTGTTATTTCAGCAGGTGTTATATTTCGCTGCTCCTTCAGTCAAGGTCAAAAAGCAGCTTGTGAAAGATTTGATTCCGTTGCAATCATGATGTGAGCTGGTCAGGAATGTCGTCCAGAATCGCAGACGCTCGGGCATGAGTAGAAAAAACTAAAAATCTCAGAAGATTCAGCTTTAATTGTTTCTTGTTGTTTTCAGAGCTTATCTTTGCTAAAGATTAGTTTGTGTCTCTGGACAGTGTTTAACCCTCGACCCATTGGCATGGCAACAGCGCGATATAACTTTGCAGCTCGCGACATGCGTGAACTATCACTTCGAGAAGGAGATACAGTGAAAATCTACAGCAAGATCGGAGGAGACCAGGGCTGGTGGAAGGGAGAAGCCAATGGAAAGGTGAATGCTGGAATGCAACAGGAATTCCAAAGTGTTCTAGTCCAGAAAGAGCCCTTCACACAATGAATCCAGTCTAATCCCACTCTCCCCCTCACTCCCCGCACCCTTTAATATCCCACCCAGTCTAATCCCACTCTCCCCCTCACTCCCCGCACCCTTTAATATCCCACCCAGTCTAATCCCACTCTCCCCCTCACTCCCCGCACCCTTTAATATCCCACCAGTCTAATCCCACTCTCCCCCTCACTCCCCGCACCCTTTAATATCCCACCCAGTCTAATCCCACTCTCCCCCTCACTCCCCGCACCCTTTAATATCCCACCCAGTCTAATCCCACTCTCCCCCTCACTCCCCGCACCCTTTAATATCCCACCCAGTCTAATCCCACTCTCCCCCTCACTCCCTGCATCCTTTAATACCCCACCCAGTGTAATCCCACTCTCCCCCTCACTCCCCGCACCCTTTATTATCCCACCCAGTCTAATCCCACTCCCCCCTCACTCCCCGCACCCTCTAATATCCCACCCAGTCTAATCCCACTCTCCCCCTCACTCCCTGCACCCTTTAATATCCCACCCAGTCTAATCCCACTCTCCCCCTCACTCCCCGCACCCTTTAATATCCCACCCAGTCTAATCCCACTCTCCACTCCCCGCACCCTTTAATATCCCACCCAGTCTAATCCCACTCCCCCTCACTCCCTGCACCCTTTAATATCCCACTCAGTCTAATCCCACTCTCCCCCTCACTCCCCGCACCCTTTAATATGCCACCCAGTCCAATCCCACTCTCCCCCTCACTCCCCGCACCCTTTAATATCCCACCCAGTCTAATCCCACTCCCCCCTCACTCCCCACACCCTTTAATATCCCACCCAGTCTAATCCCACTCCCCCCTCACTCCCTGCACCCTTTACTATCCCACCCAGTCTAATCCCACTCCCCCCTCACTCCCTGCACCCTTTACTATCCCACCCAGTCTAATCCCACTCCCCCCTCACTCCCTGCACCCTTTACTATCCCACCCAGTCTAATCCCACTCCCCCCTCACTCCCTGCACCCTTTACTATCCCACCCAGTCTAATCCTACAGTTGATAAGGCTGCAGGACAGGCATGTGCCTGTAAAAAGGAAGGATGGGAAAGGTAGGATTCAAGAGCCGTGGATAACCAGGGAAATTGAGGATCTGATCAAAAACAAAAGAGAGGCGTACGTTAGGTCCAGGCAACTGAAAACAGATGGAGCTCTGGAGGAATACAGAGAGAGTAGGAAAGAACTCAAACGGGGAGTTAGAAGGGCAAAAAGAGGTCACGAGATGTTCTTGGCAGGCAGGGTTAAGGAGAATCCTAAGGCATTTTATTCATATGTTAGGAACAAAAGAGTTGTCAGGGAAAAAGTTGGACCTCTCAGGGACAAAGGAGGGGAATTATGCTTAGAACCCAAGGGAATAGGGGAGATCCTAAATGAATACTTTGCATCGGTATTCACAAAGGAGAGGGACTTGTTGACTGGGAGTGTCTCAGAGGGAGGTGTTGACCCGTTAGAGAGAATCTCCATTACAAGGGAGGAAATGTTAGGTTTTTTAGGGAACATTAAAACTGACAAATCCCCAGGGCCTGATGGCATCTATCCTCGACTGCTCAGGGAGACAAGAGATGTAATTGCTGGGCCTCTGACGGAAATCTTTGTCTCTTCATTGGACACAGGGGAGGTCCCTGAGGATTGGAGGAAAGCGAATGTGGTACCGTTATTTAAGAAGGGTAGCAGGGATAACCCAGGAAATTATAGGCCGGTGAGCTTGATGTCCGTGGTAGGGAAGTTGTTGGAGAGGATTCCTAGAGACAGGATGGATGTGCATTTAGAACAAAACAATCTCATTAGTGACAGACAGCATGGTTTTGTAAGAGGGAGGTCGTGCCTTACAAATTTGGTGGAGTTTTTTGAGGAAGTGACAAAAACGGTTGACGAAGGAAGGGCCGTGGATGTCATCTATATGGATTTCAGTAAGGCATTTGACAAAGTCCCTCATGGCAGATTGGTTACGAAGGTTAAGGCTCATGGGATACAAGGAGAGGTGGCTAGATGGGTAGAAAACGGGCTTGGCCACAAGAAGAAGTTTAACAACACCAGGTTAAAGTCCCAACAGGTTTATTTGGTAGCAAAAGCCACATAAGCTTTCGGAGCCCCAAGCCCCTTCTTCAGGTGAGTGGGAATTCTGTTCACAAACAGGGCATATAAAGACACAAACTCAATTTACATGAATAATGGTTGGAATGCGAATACTTACAGCTAATCAAGTCTTTAAGATACAAACAATGTGAGTGGAGAGAGCATCAAGACAGGCTAAAAAGATGTGTATTGTCTCCAGACAAGACAGCCAGTGAAACTCTGCAGGTCCAGGCAACTGTGGGGGTTACAAATAGTGTGACATGAACCCAATATCCCGGTTGAGGCCGTCCTCATGTGTGCGGAACTTGGCTATCAGTCTCTGCTCAGCGACTCTGCGCTGTCGTGTGTCGCGAAGGCCGCCTTGGAGAACACTTACCTGAATATCAGAGACCGAATGCCCGTGACCACTGAAGTGCTCCCCAACAGGAAGAGAACAGTCTTGCCTGGTGATTGTCGAGCGGTGTTCATTCATCCGTTGTCGCAGCGTCTGCATAGTCTCCCCAATGTACCATGCCTCGGGACGTCCTTTGCACATGAGGACGGCCTCACATGTGCTGTACTGTTCTCACTCGCGGGCACTCACTCGCGGGCACTCACTCGCGGGCACTCACTCGCGGGCACTCACTCGCGCGCACTCATTCGCGAGCGCACTCATGCGCGCGCTCTCACACATGCACTCGCGTACTCACTCGCGCACGCACTCACATGCGCACTCGTGCATGCACTCTCACATGCGCACTCATGCACGCACTCACTCACTCGCGCGCGCACTCACTCGGGCGCGAACTCACTCGCGCGCACACTCACTCGGGCGCACACTCACATGCGCACTCGTGCATGCACTCTCACACGCGCACTCATACACGCACTCACTCGCGCGCGCACTCACACGCGCGCGCACTCACTCGCGCGCGCACTCACACGCGCGCGCACTCACTCGCCCGCGCACTCACTCACCTGCGCACTCACTCGCACGTGCACTCACTCGCCCGCACACTCACTCGCGGGCACTCACTCGCGGGCACTCACTCGCGGGCACTCACTCGCGGGCACTCACTCGCCCGCGCACTCACTCGCCCGCGCACTCACACGCCCGCGCACTCACTCGCCCGCGCACTCACTCGCACGTGCACTCACTCGCCCGCACACTCACTCGCGCGCGCGTTCACTCGCCCGCGCGCTCACTCGCGCGCACACTCTCGCGCGCACGCGCACTCACGCACTCACTCACTCGCGCGCGCACTCACTCGCGCGCGCACTCACTCGCGCGCGCACTCACTCGCGCGCGCACTCACTCGCGCGCGCATTCACTTGAGCGCGCACTCACTCGCACGTGCGGCACTCACTCGCACGTGCGGCACTCACGTGCGTGCACTCACCCGCGTGCGCACTCTCTCACGTGCGCGCACTCACCCGCGTGCGCACTCACTCACGTGCGCGCACTCGCGGGCACTCACTCGCGTGCACTCACTCGCGGGCACTCACTCGCGGGCGCTCACTCGCGGGCGCTCACTCGCGGGCGCTCACTCGCGCGTGCTCACTCGCCCGCGCGCTCACTCGCCCGCGCGCTCACTCGCCCGCGCGCTCACTCGCCCGCGCGCTCACTCGCCCGCGCGCTCACTCGCCCGCGCGCTCACTCGCCTGCGCACTCACATGCGCACTCGTGCATGCACTCTCACATGCGCACTCACTCGCCCGCGCGCACACTCACTCGGGCGCACACTCACTCGGGCGCACACTCACATGCGCACTTGTGCATGCACTCTCACACGCGCACTCATACACGCACTCACTCGCGCGCGCACTCACACGCGCGCGCACTCACTCGCCCGCGCACTCACTCGCACGTGCACTCACTCGCCCGCACACTCACTCGCGCGCGCGCGTTCACTCGCCCGCGCGCTCACTCGCGCGCACACTCTCGCGCGCACGCGCACTCACTCACGCGCGCGCACTCACTCGCGCGGGCGCTCACTCGCGGGCGCTCACTCGCGGGCACTCACTCGCGCGCACTCACTCGCGCGCGCACTCACACGCGCGCGCACTCACTCGCCCGCGCACTCACTCACCTGCGCACTCACTCGCACGTGCACTCACTCGCCCGCACACTCACTCGCGGGCACTCACTCGCGGGCACTCACTCACGGGCACTCACTCGCCCGCGCACTCACTCGCCCGCGCACTCACACGCCCGCGCACTCACTCGCCCGCGCACTCACTCGCCCGCACACTCACTCGCGCGCGCGTTCACTCGCCCGCGCGCTCACTCGCGCGCACACTCTCGCGCGCACGCGCACTCACGCACTCACTCACTCGCGCGCGCACTCACTCGCGCGCGCACTCACTCGCGCGCGCACTCACTCGCGCGCGCACTCACTCACGCGCGCACTCACTCGCGCGCGCACTCACTCGCGCGCGCATTCACTTGAGCGCGCATTCACTTGAGCGCGCACTCACTCGCACGTGCGGCACTCACTCGCACGTGCGGCACTCACGTGCGCGCACTCACCCGCGTGCGCACTCTCTCACGTGCGCGCACTCACCCGCGTGCGCACTCACTCACGTGCGCGCACTCGCGGGCACTCACTCGCGTGCACTCACTCGCGGGCACTCACTCGCGGGCGCTCACTCGCGGGCGCTCACTCGCGCGTGCTCACTCCCGCGCGCTCACTCGCACGCGCGCTCACTCGCCCGCGCGCTCACTCGCCCGCGCGCTCACTCGCCCGCGCGCTCACTCGCCCGCGCGCTCACTCGCCCGCGCGCTCACTCGCCCGCGCGCTCACTCGCCCGCGCGCTCACTCGCCCGCGCGCTCACTCGCCCGCGCGCTCACTCGCCTGCGCACTCACATGCGCACTCGTGCATGCACTCACACATGCGCACTCACTCGCCCGCGCGCACACTCACTCGGGCGCACACTCACTCGGGCGCACACTCACATGCGCACTTGTGCATGCACTCTCACACGCGCACTCATACACGCACTCACTCGCGCGCGCACTCACACGCGCGCGCACTCACTCGCCCGCGCACTCACTCGCACGTGCACTCACTCGCCCGCACACTCACTCGCGCGCGCGCGTTCACTCGCCCGCGCGCTCACTCGCGCGCACACTCTCGCGCGCACGCGCACTCACTCACTCACGCGCGCGCACTCACTCGCGCGGGCGCTCACTCGCGGGCGCTCACTCGCGGGCACTCACTCGCGGGCACTCACTCGCGGGCACTCACTCGCCCGCGCACTCACTCGCTCGCGCACTCACTCGCCCGCGCACTCACTCGCGTGCGCACTCACTCGCGGGCACTCACTCGCGGGCACTCACTCGCCCGCGCACTCACTCGCCCGCGCACTCACTCGCGCGCGCACTCACTCGCCCGCGCACTCACTCGCCCGCGCACTCACTCACTCGCGCGCGCACTCACTCGCGGGCACTCACTCGCGGGCACTCACTCGCGCGCGCACTCACTCGCGCGCGCACTCACTCGCGCGGGCACTCACCCGCGGGCACTCACTCGCCCGCGCACTCACTCGCCCGCGCACTCACTCGCGCGCGCACTCACTCGCCCGCGCACTCACTCGCCCGCGCACTCACTCGCGCGCGCACTCACTCGCCCGCGCACTCACTCGCCCGCGCACTCACTCGCGCGCGCACTCACTCGCGGGCACTCGCGGGCACTCACTCGCGCGCGCACTCACTCGCGCGTGCACTCACTCGCGCGGGCACTCACTCGCGGGCACTCACTCGCCCGCGCACTCACTCGCCCGCGCACTCACTCGCCCGCGCACTCACTCGCCCGCGCACTCACTCGCCCGCGCACTCACTCGCCCGCGCACTCACTCGCCCGCGCACTCACTCGCCCGCGCACTCACTCGCCCGCGCACTCACTCACTCGCGCGCGCACTCACTCGCGCGCGCACTCACACGCGCGCGCACTCACTCGCGCGCGCACTCACTTGCGGGCGCTCACTCGCGCGCACTCACTCGCGCGCACTCACTCGCGCGCACTCACTCGCGCGCACTCACTCGCGCGCACTCACTCGCGCGCACTCACTCTCATGCGCACTCGTGCATGCACTCACACGTGCACGCACTCACTCGCGTGCACTCGTGCATGCACTCACTCGTGCATGCACTCACTCGCGCATGCACTCACTCGTGCACGCACTCACTCGTGCACTCACATGCGCACTTGTGCACGCACTCACTTGTGCACGCACTCACTCGCGCATGCACTCGTGCACTCACATCCGCACTTGTGCACGCACTCACTTGTGCATGCACTCACTCGCGCATGCTCTCACTTGTGCACGCACTCACTTGTGCACGCACTCACTTGTGCACGCACTCACTCGTGCACGCACTCACTTGTGCACGCACTCACTCGTGCACGCACTCACTCGCGTGCGCGCACTCACTCGCGTGCGCGCACTCACTCGCGTGCGCGCACTCACTCGCGTGCGCGCACTCACTCGCGTGCGCGCACTCACTCGCGCGCGCACTCACACGCGCGCGCACTCACTCGCCCGCGCACTCACTCACCTGCGCACTCACTCGCACGTGCACTCACTCGCCCGCACACTCACTCGCGGGCACTCACTCGCGGGCACTCACTCGCGGGCACTCACTCGCGGGCACTCACTCGCCCGCGCACTCACTCGCCCGCGCACTCACACGCCCGCGCACTCACTCGCCCGCGCACTCACTCGCACGTGCACTCACTCGCCCGCACACTCACTCGCGCGCGCGTTCACTCGCCCGCGCGCTCACTCGCGCGCACACTCTCGCGCGCACGCGCACTCACGCACTCACTCACTCGCGCGCGCACTCACTCGCGCGCGCACTCACTCGCGCGCGCACTCACTCGCGCGCGCACTCACTCGCGCGCGCACTCACTCGCGCGCGCACTCACTCGCGCGCGCATTCACTTGAGCGCGCACTCACTCGCACGTGCGGCACTCACTCGCACGTGCGGCACTCACGTGCGCGCACTCACCCGCGTGCGCACTCTCTCACGTGCGCGCACTCACCCGCGTGCGCACTCACTCACGTGCGCGCACTCGCGGGCACTCACTCGCGTGCACTCACTCGCGGGCACTCACTCGCGGGCGCTCACTCGCGGGCGCTCACTCGCGCGTGCTCACTCCCGCGCGCTCACTCGCCCGCGCGCTCACTCGCCCGCGCGCTCACTCGCCCGCGCGCTCACTCGCCCGCGCGCTCACTCGCCCGCGCGCTCACTCGCCTGCGCACTCACATGCGCACTCGTGCATGCACTCTCACATGCGCACTCACTCGCCCGCGCGCACACTCACTCGGGCGCACACTCACTCGGGCGCACACTCACATGCGCACTTGTGCATGCACTCTCACACGCGCACTCATACACGCACTCACTCGCGCGCGCACTCACACGCGCGCGCACTCACTCGCCCGCGCACTCACTCGCACGTGCACTCACTCGCCCGCACACTCACTCGCGCGCGCGCGTTCACTCGCCCGCTTGCTCACTCGCGCGCACACTCTCGCGCGCACGCGCACTCACTCACGCGCGCGCACTCACTCGCGCGGGCGCTCACTCGCGGGCGCTCACTCGCGGGCACTCACTCGCGCGCACTCACTCGCGCGCGCACTCACACGCGCGCGCACTCACTCGCCCGCGCACTCACTCACCTGCGCACTCACTCGCACGTGCACTCACTCGCCCGCACACTCACTCGCGGGCACTCACTCGCGGGCACTCACTCGCGGGCACTCACTCGCCCGCGCACTCACTCGCCCGCGCACACACACGCCCGCGCACTCACTCGCCCGCGCACTCACTCGCCCGCACACTCACTCGCGCGCGCGTTCACTCGCCCGCGCGCTCACTCGCGCGCACACTCTCGCGCGCACGCGCACTCACGGACTCACTCACTCGCGCGCGCACTCACTCGCGCGCGCACTCACTCGCGCGCGCACTCACTCGCGCGCGCACTCACTCGCGCGCGCACTCACTCGCGCGCGCACTCACTCGCGCGCGCACTCACTCGCGCGCGCACTCACTCGCGCGCGCATTCACTTGAGCGCGCACTCACTCGCACGTGCGGCACTCACTCGCACGTGCGGCACTCACGTGCGCGCACTCACCCGCGTGCGCACTCTCTCACGTGCGCGCACTCACCCGCGTGCGCACTCACTCACGTGCGCGCACTCGCGGGCACTCACTCGCGTGCACTCACTCGCGGGCACTCACTCGCGGGCGCTCACTCGCGGGCGCTCACTCGCGCGTGCTCACTCCCGCGCGCTCACTCGCACGCGCGCTCACTCGCCCGCGCGCTCACTCGCCCGCGCGCTCACTCGCCCGCGCGCTCACTCGCCCGCGCGCTCACTCGCCCGCGCGCTCACTCGCCCGCGCGCTCACTCGCCCGCGCGCTCACTCGCCCGCGCGCTCACTCGCCCGCGCGCTCACTCGCCCGCGCGCTCACTCGCCCGCGCGCTCACTCGCCTGCGCACTCACATGCGCACTCGTGCATGCACTCACACATGCGCACTCACTCGCCCGCGCGCACACTCACTCGGGCGCACACTCACTCGGGCGCACACTCACATGCGCACTTGTGCATGCACTCTCACACGCGCACTCATACACGCACTCACTCGCGCGCGCACTCACACGCGCGCGCACTCACTCGCCCGCGCACTCACTCGCACGTGCACTCACTCGCCCGCACACTCACTCGCGCGCGCGCGTTCACTCGCCCGCGCGCTCACTCGCGCGCACACTCTCGCGCGCACGCGCACTCACTCACTCACGCGCGCGCACTCACTCGCGCGGGCGCTCACTCGCGGGCGCTCACTCGCGGGCACTCACTCGCGGGCACTCACTCGCGGGCACTCACTCGCCCGCGCACTCACTCGCTCGCGCACTCACTCGCCCGCGCACTCACTCGCGTGCGCACTCACTCGCGGGCACTCACTCGCGGGCACTCACTCGCCCGCGCACTCACTCGCCCGCGCACTCACTCGCGCGCGCACTCACTCGCCCGCGCACTCACTCGCCCGCGCACTCACTCACTCGCGCGCGCACTCACTCGCGGGCACTCACTCGCGGGCACTCACTCGCGCGCGCACTCACTCGCGCGCGCACTCACTCGCGCGGGCACTCACCCGCGGGCACTCACTCGCCCGCGCACTCACTCGCCCGCGCACTCACTCGCGCGCGCACTCACTCGCCCGCGCACTCACTCGCCCGCGCACTCACTCGCGCGCGCACTCACTCGCCCGCGCACTCACTCGCCCGCGCACTCACTCGCGCGCGCACTCACTCGCGGGCACTCGCGGGCACTCACTCGCGCGCGCACTCACTCGCGCGTGCACTCACTCGCGCGGGCACTCACTCGCGGGCACTCACTCGCCCGCGCACTCACTCGCCCGCGCACTCACTCGCCCGCGCACTCACTCGCCCGCGCACTCACTCGCCCGCGCACTCACTCGCCCGCGCACTCACTCGCCCGCGCACTCACTCGCCCGCGCACTCACTCGCCCGCGCACTCACTCACTCGCGCGCGCACTCACTCGCGCGCGCACTCACACGCGCGCGCACTCACTCGCGCGCGCACTCACTTGCGGGCGCTCACTCGCGGGCGCTCACTCGCGCGCACTCACTCGCGCGCACTCACTCGCGCGCACTCACTCGCGCGCACTCACTCGCGCGCACTCACTCGCGCGCACTCACTCTCATGCGCACTCGTGCATGCACTCACACGTGCACGCACTCACTCGCGTGCACTCGTGCATGCACTCACTCGTGCATGCACTCACTCGCGCATGCACTCACTCGTGCACGCACTCACTCGTGCACTCACATGCGCACTTGTGCACGCACTCACTTGTGCACGCACTCACTCGCGCATGCACTCGTGCACTCACATCCGCACTTGTGCACGCACTCACTTGTGCATGCACTCACTCGCGCATGCTCTCACTTGTGCACGCACTCACTTGTGCACGCACTCACTTGTGCACGCACTCACTCGTGCACGCACTCACTTGTGCACGCACTCACTCGTGCACGCACTCACTCGCGTGCGCGCACTCACTCGCGTGCGCGCACTCACTCGCGTGCGCGCACTCACTCGCGTGCGCGCACTCACTCGCGTGCGCGCACTCACTCGCGTGCGCGCACTCACTCGCGCGCGCGCACGAACTCACGCGCGCACGAACTCACTTGCACGCCGCACGCACTCACTTGCACGCTGCACGCACTCACTCGCACACACTCACGCGCGCACGTACTCACTCACTCTCACGCGCGCACATACTTGCGCGCATCACTCACTTGCACGCACGCACGCACATACATAGAACAGTAGAGCACAGTACAGGCTCTTCGGCCCACGATGTTGTGCCGAACCTTTTCCGAAACCAAGATCAAGCTATCCCACTCCCTATCATCTTGGTGTGCTCCATGAGCCTATCCAATAATTGCTTGAAAGTTCCTAAAGTGTCCGACTCCACTATCACAACAGGCAGTCCATTCCACACCCCAACCACTCTCTGAGTAAAGAACCTACCTCGGACATCCCTCCTATATCTCCCGCCATGAACCCTATAGTTATGCCCCCTTGTAATAGCTCCATCCACCCGAGGAAATAGTCTCTGAACGTCCACTTTATCTATCCCCTTCATCATCTTATAAACTTCTATTAAGTCGCCAAAGTATACATGTATACTCCTCTTGTGTTTGACTACGATCTTGTCCTGACACAATGCCCACAGACAGCCAATATCAAGAGGTTGTTGTTGTACACGGGCACAAACTCTGTCAATTCCACAGGAACCTGGTTTCATTGGCGATGGGTCCAGCTGGCAAGACTGGAGTTGACCTCCTGAATCCAGGCTGCTGATTGGCTCCTTGGTTGCATGTCTAGTGATTCCTGTCAATGATTGAGAGATAATTTGTGATTTGTTCTTTTCCCATTGACAGATTGGCTGGTTTCCTTCAACATATGTTGATGAGGAAGGAATGCCGTGATTGGTCGATGGAACATCACCCACTCTGCTGGAAGCCATTAATTTTGCACACCTGAAATTCAGGACCCCGATAACTCCTTGCTTCTCCAAGGCTGACGGCAAATAACTATTCATCATTCTTACTGCTTTTTACTAATGACTCTTTGAATAATTCTCAGATTGATTCTCACCAGATTCCCTCTGTTGTATATAAATTCCTTTTTCAGAACAACCAATCAGAACCAGAAATAATTTTTAGTAGTGTGTGCAGGGTTGTGTGTGTGGGTATTGGAGAAGATGGGGGAGAATGTGTTTGTATATGAGCTGTGCATGGGGGTGTATGTGCGTTGTGCATCTGTCTGCTCCAATGAGAATCCTTTCTAAAAATCATTTGTAATTATTTTACCACGTAGCAATGCTACAATGTATGTGAATATTTTAAGAAATGTTTTTAGGCTGATGCCAGTGTATATATTTGGGTTCATTGTGGGTTAAATGGAATTATAGTTAAAATTATCACGCAATTTGTTTAGAAATGATTTGAAAATGTAAATTGGTACAATGTTTTGCACTGGCTAACATGCAGAAAGCAGATGGTTTGGAGAGACTGGGAGAACCTCTGTTGCTGCTTGAAGAAAGAAACCAAGACAAGAATATTAATACAAATCGCTGTCCTGATCAGAGAAGCCAATTAGACAGTGATTGTGACGCAGACTGTAAGCTTCACACAACAACAAATAAAAACAACTGTTTCTTTTCATGTTCTGAATGTTGTGATTGGGCAAAAGCTTCTAACCTTTCAACATGAGAATAATGGGGCCGGAAATGAGGATTTTGTCACAATTACCAGTATCTGTGCACATCTTAAAGTGTTGACTCTGATCACGGCTGTGCCATTGTTCAGGAGGTACTGAGGCTAACTTTAATACTCAACAATTAGTCAAAGACCAAAGCATGTCAGAGCTGAAGACAACTCTCCAGCTTAGTACCACATACAGAAGATTAATATACAAGTGAGGGGCTCATGGATTTCGGGGTGATGTATTAGCATGGATAGGGGTTTGGTTAATGGACAGGAAGCAGAGAGCAGGAATAACTGGGGCATTTTCGATGGCAGGCTGTGGCTAGTGGAGCTCCACAGGAATCAGTGCTGGGGCCTCAGCTATTTACATCTTTATTGATGATTTAGACAAAGAGACAGAGAATAATGTATCTAAGTTTGCTGATGATACAATAGGTGGGAATGTAGGCTGTGAGGAGATACATGCCTGGGCAACAAGGTGACATTTGGATAAGGGAAAAATCATTCACTTTGGTCAAAAGAATAGAAACAGAATGTTTTTAAAAGATGTAAAACCTGGAATACTATCTTCAATTTTGGTCTCCATATTGAAGGAAGGATATATTTGCATTGGAGATATTGGTACAGTGAGGGATCACTAGATTGGTCCCTGCAGTAAAGGAGTTGTGCTATAGTGAGGGCTGAGGAAATTAAGTCGATATTCTCTGGGGTTTAAAAGAGAACACAGAAAGAAGTCTCACAACACCAGGTTAAAGTCCAACAGGTTTATTTGGTAGCAAATACCATCAAAAGATGGTATTTCGAATGCAAACCAACACAAACCTCATTGCCTTTGCTTACGCAACCAGTTCAGAGTCCCAAAACATCATAGAAACTAGAATCAGGAGGAGGCCATTCAGCCCTTCGAGCCTGCCCCACCATTCATTATGATCATGACTGATCAGCGAATTCAATATCCTGATTCCCTCCTTACCTCCCATATCCCTCGATCCCTCTAGCCCCTAGAGCTAATCTAATTTCTTCTTGAAGTCAGACAACGTTTTGGCCTCAACTACTTTGTGTGGGAGTGAATTCCACATATTCCACAAATAAAGATGGTATATCTCCTGGTAAAAGAGAGTCAATCTCATTGAAACATTTAAGATTCTGAAGGGGCTGATAGACTGGACACCAAGCGATTGTTTCCCCTGGTCAGCATTCCAGAACACAGTGGCACAGACTCAGGGTCAATCGTTTAGGATTCACAAGAGAAATTTCTTTATTCAGAGAGTTGTGAGCTTTTGGAATTCTCTACCCAGAGGGCTGTGGATGCTCCATTCTGGAATCTGTTTAAGGATGAGGTAGACAGAATTTAGGAACCAAAGTTCATTAAAAGGAAAAGGGTCAGGGAGAAAGTGAGCCTTCTGGTTGGGCCTGAAGACACACATGGAGTTGAGAAGGTGTGCAGTGGAATACATTCTCTCTGACAAAGTCTGAGTAATTCAACCTTCTGAAAAAGGTTACTTTGTTTTGACATTTTGACAATTTGCTGCAATTGTATAGGGTGATGGTGAGGCCACACCTGGAGTATTGTGCGCAGTTTTGGTATCCTTATCTGAGAACGGATGTCTTTGCTATAGAAGGAGCGCAGCGAAGGTTTACCAGGCTGATTCCTGGGATGGCAGGTCTGAGATATGAGGAGAGACTAAGTCAGTTTGGATTATATTCACTGGAGTTTAGAAGAGCGAGAGGGGATCTCATAGAAACTTATAAAATTCTGACAGGGTAGATTCAGAAAGAATGTTCCCAATGGTGGGAAAGTCCAGAACTTAAGGATAAGGGGTAAACCTTTTAGAACAGAGGTGAGGAGAAATTTCTTCACCCAGACGGGGAATGTGTGGAATTCACTCCCACACAAAGTAGTTGAGGCCAAAACGTCTGACTTCAAGAGGAAATTAGATTAGC
This sequence comes from Mustelus asterias, assembly GCF_964213995.1. Classification (NCBI taxonomy): domain Eukaryota; kingdom Metazoa; phylum Chordata; class Chondrichthyes; order Carcharhiniformes; family Triakidae; genus Mustelus; species Mustelus asterias. The sequence goes on along the minus strand of NC_135813.1, from coordinate 951,724 downwards.
TCTAGGGGCTAAAGGGATCGAGGGATATGGGAGGTAAGGAGGGAATCAGGATATTGAATTCGCTGATCAGTCATGATCTTAATGAATGGTGGGGCAGGCTCGAAGGGCTGAATGGCCTCCTCCTGATTCTAGTTTCTATGATGTTTTGGGACTCTGAACTGGTTGCGTAAGCAAAGGCAATGAGGTTTGTGTTGGTTTGCATTCGATGTAAAGTTTACCCCCAAATCCTGCCCAGCTGTCTGAGGAGATTACCGGAATTAATTTATCGTGGCAACAGAATGGAGCTCGGATTTGGGATTAAATCAAGATCGAAAAAGGAAGTCTCTAAAAAGAGAGAGGAAGCAGCTGAACAGCAGAGTGTCGAGAAAAGGAGGATTGGAGAGGGTGATTGCCGATAAGAAGAAAGAATGTTCATCGTTGGGGGAAAAGCACTGAACTGGACTTGACGACTGTTACATTTGCAGCTTTGATTTGATCGAATATATATAGAGTATTAAAAGTGTGAAACTCGAGGTTTTGAAAAATGAAGCTATCTTTTCATATTGTTGGTTCATTTTTTAAGGGAGAAGGTGTGACGATACTGTGCCTTTAAGAAATGTATTTTTTCTCATGTTTCTTGTAAGGGGCATGTTTAAAATTCCACGTGAATTTACACGGTGCCAATTTGTCTACACCAGGCAGCTCACATGCTGAGAATGAAGCCAAATGATTGATTTCAGCGAGGAATGTTTTAATCTGAGTTATTGCATTTTTGTTTGTTTTTGGTTTTTCCTGTGGGTTTTCAGAGTAGGGTTTTGATTAGGATGATTGACGGGGCGGAGTCTTGTGAATGGGTGAAGCTAAGCTTGCAGGGAAAATGCACCATTCTCTTTGATTTTAAAACAGTCAGTTTCTGCCTGGTCCTGAGAGAAGCAGGAGGTGTCTTTCTGTCTCTCTCTCTCTGGAGGCTACTGTTTGGGGCTCTCACGAGAACACAAGAAATAGAAGCAAGAGTAGGCCACCAGGAGCCCTTCAAACCTACCCCTCCATTCAATACAATCAAGGCTGACCTATGCTAGCCTCAAATCTTTTTCTGTGCCATTTCCCCATAGCCCTCTAATCCTCGATCCATCCAATATTTATCCATCTCCACTTTAAATACTTCTAATGATCCAGCCTCCACCATCCTTTAGGGCAGAGAATTTTGGAGATTCCCTGCCCT